>NC_067479.1:48225954-48525954 GCF_947179515.1 Apodemus sylvaticus
TAAAAGCAAGTTAAAAAATCTACAAGGTCCCTGTCCTAGGTTAAATTCTTTTTATGCAGCTTTTAATAGAGAAAATGTTTCTTGCATGATAGATACATACAACTCTGAAATAAATCCTTAGCTCTTATTCAATCTGTGATTAAAGGAAATTCTAAAATAAAGTTTTCGCCCTTAAAAATCAAGATCGAGCAGATGATTAAACAGAGACTTCAGTGTAATTTCCATTTTCCTTCCTTTTCTACTTGTATCTTCCTAACTGGGCCCAACTAGGCATACGTGACTCGAGCATCATCTGCTAAATCACACACACACACACACACACACACACACACACACACACACTCTTGTATTTCCTCGCGCATGTGTCCACAGCCTGAGTGCACTGCCTGGTGGGCTGAGAGTGGCTTCCACCACACTTGGCAGCCTGAAGGAGCTCTGTGGCTCCATCCTTTCAGATGTTAATGGGTTCCTTCTGTAAATGACTAATGATATATTCTGCCTGTGCTTAAAAATAGAATCTCACGTCACACATGAGTACAAGAAACTGTGGCTTTGGCACTGCTTGAGGTGGGGGCAGGGTGGAGGAGCAACTGAGCCATTTTCTTGTGTTTGTATCTGACTGGGAGAAGAGTAACCTCTGGATGACCTCCATGCCCAAGTCTGAAACACTAAGGGCTGAGCAGATGTACTGAAGAAGCCCTCGGGAACAGGGGCAGGGCAAGGCCGTTATTTTTAGTTTTCCTGTCCTCACTTAAGATTTTATTTTAGCAAGGAATTTTTGAACAACTTTCCAACTAACCAGGATGCATCTACAGCAAAACTTTATTTTAAAATGATAAGGGACAGATTTATTTGTGGCTACACTGTGTCCCTTTCAGCTCTCTTTTCAGTTTTACCAGAATCAGGAAGAAGGATTTGCGGGCAGCCCGCATGTTTATACCACTAGTTAAATGGCTCCATCCCCGACTCCCCCTCCCATTCTCCCCCGCCCCCCAAGGGTTTCTCTGTGTATCATTAGTTGTCTTGGAACTTGCTCTGCAGATCAGGCTGGCCTCAGAATAAGAGATCCACCTGCCTCTACCTCTCCAGTGCTGGGATTAAAGGTGTGCACCACCACCAGCCCATCCTGACTGCACCGTTTTTATAAAACTGTCAACTGGAATAATTCTGTGAGGAGGGAGGAGGGCAGCCTGAGGAAACACCAAAGCCTTAGGATGCAGAAGTCAGGCAGGGCCAGAGAAGGCCTAGAGGCAAGGCAGAGGCTGTGGAGGTCAAGGACAGCTGACATTGGAAACCCAATTTCCTTGATGAAAAGTCATTGAACCAAAAATTAGTCTACACTGCTGCCAAACAACTGGGTCTTTTGAGAAATAAAACATGAGCTGAGCATCTAAAAACTAATAGTCTTACAGAATTTGTATGTGTAAATTTCTGTTAATGTGACAAGCTGAAAATCTGGGGGAACTGTTTGAATAAATACTTCCAATTCTGAGTCTCATCCAAATTTGATTAGCTTGTTAGATTTAAATCCACCCTGACAGGTGCTTCCTCTGCTGGATTCTTCTGGTTGGGAAGCTCGTATGTGGGATGTGGAACGGAACTCAGGTCTTAATGCTTGTCTGTGTCTGTCTGAGGCAGGGTCTCACTGAGATGCTCTGGGGCTGTCCTGGAAGCCACTCACACACCTGTTCTGTCAGGAAGTCATGCCAGCTTTGCTGTCAAATGCATCTAGGGGCCATCACCCTCCTCCAATCCACCAATATTTCTTGCAGGGCTCACTGTGAGGTCCTAACTGGCCCTTTATTCTGCCTCATTACTACTCACTGATAACAGAGTAACGGAAGAAATCCCTTTCTGACCTGACAGAGCATGCTCCCCTCTTACTCTCAGGACCTGGAACCTTCCAGTGCCTATAAGGCTCTGAGCCATCTGCTGCCCATCACCTCCTCCACCTTACCTCTACTGCTTGCTGAATAACTACGCTACTTCACCTTTTCTCACTCCTTTAAAAAGGAGGAGGGCCTGTACCAGTCTCTGGGGCTCAGAACTTACCAGTCCCTTCCTTACCCTACGCTCTTTGTCCTCCCGAGTTTCCGTTCCCGTTCACTGCCATCAGCCACTCAGGCCGTCCTGACGGCTGTATTTTAAGTTGCATCCACTCTCTCGTGCCTCAAACTCTAGGCCAAGGCAGAATTTGATGCTAGCTAGACACCTGCACTAGTGGTTTATTTCTCTTATTGTCTATCCTGGACCAGATTATAAACTGAGAATAAAAATAACTGCTATCTCTTTTAAAGAGCTGATTTATTTACTTATGTATTGCTTTTATGGGTATGCATGTGTGTACTTGCACAAGTTTATGTGTATAATGTTCATGTCATAGTCTGTAGAGGTCAGAGAGGATACTGGTTCTCGAGGAACAAGAGTTACAGGTGACAGTGAGTGGTGGTGTCGGAGAACCCGTCCTCTGCAGGAGCGGTAAGTGCTCCTAACACCTGAGCCACCGTTGTGCTTTCTCGCAGTATTCCCAGCAGCAGGCACAGGAACTGTACAATAAATACGATGCCTCGTGCAATACCTGGTAGATGTTGGGTAGAAAACAGGCACACAAAGCCAGAGCACGCTCATGGCTATAGCGCAGACTGCTCGGCCCTTTAGAACTGCACTGAGTGAAGCCCAGCCCGTCCTCGGCTCTGTGGCCTCTGGAATTACTTCCAGCCTGACGCTAGCTGGACACTGCACTTCTCATCAGTGAGGTCTGAATTTACTAATCTATAAACATGACGAACAGAAGCTGAGCATTGCTGACACAGAAGGATCCCAGTGCATCTCACTCAGTGGATTTCTGTGGTTATCTCTGAAGAACGTCATTTAGATCTCAGATAAAATGTTATCTCCTCAGAGGAGATAACCTGGCACTCTGAGGCCCATTACCCTCCTAACCTACTTTATCCCCCACGTTCTCTGACATCGCCTTGCTTCTACACAACTGGAGGAGATGTATTTATATTTTGGTTTACTAGTTTTCCGTCCATCTCTTTAAAGAGACTGACAGTTTCTTAACTGTCCATGTGGTAAGGTGGAAAACTGACCGGTGACCTATTTTCTGACTTGCAAAGTATGTTCAGGTCTCTACAGTGAGAAGACAGTAGCCCACCTTTGTAATTTGTGTTATTGGTACAGCATGAGCTCTGGCCTTTGTGGGGCCCTGCCCTGGATCTTTCTGAAAGCGCAGGTTTTCAATCATAGCTGACGTCACTCTTACTGTTCCTTTAAAGCACTCACTCTTCCCACATCGGTACCCATGAGTGCCCAGTGTGCCTTACCTGCTCCTCATGCAGAACAACTTGACCCTTGAGAGGACTTCCCAGTGGGGCTACTGTCACAAACGGTCTCCAGGACCCACTGGCCATCCTTGGGAAGATGTCGAAGAAGTCCACAAAGAAGCCATTTTCCCCAGTCATATTCATGAAGTACAAGGAAACGGGGTTGCACGCAGCCACATACAGAGTATGTTCTCCATTTTCTGAAACGGAAAAGAAAAATGTATTCATTGTGCAGTTTACAAACAGTTTTCTGGCTGGCTGAGGGTTCCAGCACAGCCGAGTCTTGCACTCGAGCACAGGGTGGAGGCTCAACACCTGGGTTTTAGGTTTATCGGGCTGAAGAACTCTGTTCCTCCTCAGTGTACACAGAGGGGCACCCATGTAGTGAAGGGCTCCCGGAGGATTCCACAAGGACCCAGGTAGCTGCATTAGGTAGCTGACGGCCGTGATGTCAGCAGACTTTCACTGTGTGGGAGCAGAGAGCTCCCTGGCCCAGTGCTTTGCTCTATCCGGACATGGTTCCTCCAGAAGCACTTTGTCAACATCCTCCATCTGCTACATTCTCCTCTTTTTAGATAGTTATTAGGTTATGGAATTTTCTTGCTATAAGTAAGAAATTTGATTTTTAAAAAATCCGAGCCCTGGGCTGGAGAGATGGCTCAGTGGTTAAGAGCACTGGCTGCTCTTCCAGAGGTCCTGAGTTCAGCTCTCAGCAAACACATGGTGGCTCCCAACCATCTGTAATGGGACCTAATGCTCTCTTCTGGTGTGTCTAAAGGCAGCTACAGTGTAGCTGTATACATATACATATTATATACATAAAATAAATAAATAAATAAAAAGATCTGAGCCCTGTGGGTCTCCCTCTCACAGATATGGTAATGAAGATTTAACCACAGATAGGCAATGAACCTGCTAAGCAAGAACTTAGCTAACCCCTCACAGTCTAGCACTACAGATTTTAGCTTCTAATCTAATGTTCATATCTTATGCAATCTCTCTTAAGTACAGGCTCTTGCCTACATCTAGTTTCTAAAATACATAGCAATGTTCCAATTACCAGCAGAGCCAATAGGACTTCAGATACTAAGTTGGTGGAGTTGGAGTGGGCTGTCATGTTCTGTGCTTTAGCAAAGGATGCCAAGGATGCTAGTTTGAGTGCCCCTCCCCCTTAAATTAACAGGGCCATCATCTCTTACATGAGCATCTTGAGGTACCAGCTGCTTTTGTCTGATGAGTGCTTTAAGCATTGCCTATCTATCAGTTATTAATTTTACAGCAATCACATTTTCTTAATGTAAAATTAGATAAAGGAGAGACAGTGAGATGGAGTGAAATTTGGTCCAATCCAAGAAAATCTGGATCACATATGTGTGCAAGCCATACTTAAAGATTTATACAAATATGCCCCAAATATTAGTTCTAAAAGAAATAGATATACACTAGAAAAGTACACTAAAAGACATGTTAACTTTAAATAACTAAACTGATATCAATGAGGAACACAGCCGCCCGGCTGGGCATGGTGGGGCGCCTTTGGTAGGCAGCGGCTGGTGGATCTCTGTGAGTTGGGAGCCAGCCTGGTCTACATAGCAAATAACAGGTCAGCCTTGACAACATAGTGAGACCCTGTCTAAAAAAAGGATAAGGAAGAAAAGAATGATAGAGAGGAAGACGAGAAAGAAGGAAGCTGAAAAAATTATTATTGTTGTTGTTGTTGCTGAGATAGGATCTTACTATGTAGCTCTGACTGTTCTGGAACTCACTATGTAGACTAAGGTGGCCTTGAATTCACAGAGAGCCACCTGCCTCTGTCTCCTGAATGCTGGGATTAAAGATGTGTACCAACATATCTGACCTGTTACTTAAGTGCTGATATGAACTATGCTGTAGCAATTCCAAGTATCAGTCAGGATAGTAGAATTTGTACTTTATGGGCCTTTTAAATGCATCCATTATAAACAAAAATAAGTTAAATTTACCATTTTATGAGCACTTTCCTGCATATGAGAGGGCAGCAGGGACACAGGAGGACCAGTGGCAGAAACACGAACCACAGGATTTTTAATTGTTCTCATATTACAGGTATTAAGTGCTGTCTTAGCCTTGGCTCAAACACACAGATATATAACTAACTCCACTTCCCTCCCAGGAAAGGGCTGTTTTCTCTAAAAAAATGCAGGATAGATTTTTAAAAAGGAAAGAATAAGGATAAAGGTGAAAAACGAGTTTGCAGATGTGGTTCCCTTGAGAGGAAAGGGTTACCTCCGGTTTTATCAGGGTTTTATCAGGAAGAGCAAATGAGTGTTTTTCAAGGCCAACTGTGACTGCCTGCTGGAGAACTTGGAGCAGTGTGCTCAGGACGGAGGGGCTGAGAGCAAGTTTAGAAAGTGATGCAGGCAGTTTGCTCTCCCTGACAGGTGTGCATTAGGAGGGTCACCACGAGTCACAGTATCACAGTTCAACCTTCATCTATTGACCCTCAAACTTTCTCTCTCTTTACTGGTGAATGCAACATATCCTGATAGAAGCACCCATCCATTACCACCAACCACCAGTCTCAAACACATATTCAAAGTGGCTGACCTGAGGACTAAATGACAGCCACAGAACCCACAGGAACAAAAGCAAAATCCAGACTTACTCCCCTCAGTGATTCCATCTCAGTCAAGTGAGCAGCTGCCCCTGCCTTCTACTGGTTCGTTCTTACCACTTTGGTAACTGATGTCACCTGAAGAACATCTGTACAAAGGTACCCTGGGTCTAAGGCACAAAGGAACCAGTGGTGGCAGCAGCCCCTAAGTACAGAAGCCAACCGCTCCTTACCCTCCACCTGCGTCCCTGACAGTGGAGGGCTTAATGATGGGAAGTAGCAAGTTGGAACCCAGCCTCCCTCCTTAAATCCAATCTTTCTCTTCTTTCTGTCTATTTTCAGCACATTCCTAAGTGTGTTTAACTCTGTGCTATGACTGTAATGAGAAACAGACATCTTCACAGCAGCCCGGCATGCTTATGTGGGGTCTACAATGGCATTTTGTGGGGTTGTTAGAGGAAATTAGTTCATATTATATATAATTGCTATCTGGAAAGTCACTGACTGTGTCTCTCACGGAGTTCTTGATGCCTCAAGATTATTGTAATCCTCTGATTTTCAATCGGTGCAGGAGGAAAAGATCAAAAGAATAAATGGACATACCATGTGATACAGCGATGTCACAGATTAAATTAACTTCATCCAATGGAAACCTCCAAGAGGTACTTTCTTCAGTAAAGTTTAGGAATCTTGCTTCATGTTTTTCTATTGGGTATTTTTCCATGTTTACAAGTACTGGACCCTAAAACAAAGCCACAGTCTTAGTGAAGGCGGTTGGGTAGTCATTAGAACAGCTGTTTCGAAATACAATATTTCACTATTTAATATCTTGACATACTCTACTTTATTGTTTGGCATGGCACTTAAAACTCTTGCAATACCATGCACTCACCTTTACGAGTGCTTTCTCATGGTGAAACGTATTACATTTCTCTTTCTTTTGTTTTAATGAAGTATACCATGTCTAAAGCACTATAAGATTTCTTATGACTACATTTCTTGACCTCCAAACAGAAAAAAAACCCAGACTTGCTCAAGCCAGCAAAAATATATAAGTTAACAAACCTGAGACTAGTATCTTTCCCTTGTGAAGAAAGATCATGAAATCATTATACTGAAATGTAATGGCTAAAGTGGATCTTTTAAATGAAATGTTTAAAAAATGTGATATTAAGACAAACTAAACCCCCTCAAATGACTGATAATCACCAGTGCTACTTATAAAAGGTAGAATGTTTCATATATGGTTATATCATTATTCAATATAAGCAAAGGAACTAACTTAATAATATTGTGTGTATCAGTTCTGGGTAGCTAGCTATTACTTTCTGAAAGAATCCTATCGTATAACTCAGTTTCCAATGGCTTTTATGCCCTACAGTCCTTAATTAATCAAGATATCTGGGCTAGATATTGGTGTCCATGTCCCAGTCTATCTAGATTGTACCTAGGGGACTGAAGAGTCAAACTGTATCTGTCTTAAAACCTTGGAAGTGACTTAGGTGCTCTGATCACACTTAGGTGACATTGGGTTGGGTGGCGGGCGGGGGTGGGGGTAGGGGCAGAAGAAAGGGACAGCTCTGACAAGAGTCTCTGAGGAATGAGAAGAGTCTGTGCTCCCGAAGGCATTGACAGACTAGGACTCACTCCTGGATTTTTCTAAATATAACTTTAGTGGAAGAAAACATCCTTTTGTTTATGTACTGCCATAACTGGTTATTGTATTACAATGACAGAATTTTGTTGTTACAACAGATTCTTTATAGACCACAAAATCTACCATATATACTTTTTGGCCATTTATAGGTTAGGTCTGCTGACTCTCCTGTCTATAGTAGCAGACAGAAAAATATGTATTTTAGAACTGTGATTTTAGTGTAATCCCTAACTTCTGTTTCTAACCGCCTAGAGAACTCTTTCTACTGAAATGTTTAGAATGATTTTGATGATAACTAAAGACAAGTGACCCTTTACTTTTCTCAGGAAGACAATGTCAACAATATATGGGTAAAAAATGGAAAAAAGAAGACAATTTAATCTTATTAGCATACATAAAGTAAAGATAAATATCACAGAGTAACTCTGTAAGGAAAATAAGCAATATACCCAATTGATTGTCCTGAAACACAAGATTGGCTCTTAGAAGTTCTGTTTGGCCAATAGCAACTGCCTACATTGAATTCCTTGGAGGTCAGATTGAACTTTAAGTTAGCACAGAAGTTAAAGAGCCAACCAACCAGTAAGTCATTCCTCAGACTATATGGACCATACCAACAGAAGATTCAGAAGGTTTGTTAGATTCAATGTTAAGAGGAAACCATAAGGATAACAACCTTTATGTCAATGTGATGCGTTTCGACTGGACATAAGACCTTTTGTGTTCCATTTCCCGTCTGACCAATTATCCAGTAGCCCATGAATGTCTTTTCTGGCAGAGGAAACCTGTCAAAGAGGATTTGAAAGAGTAAGCACTTTTCCTCATTATCAAGTGTCTTAGAGTTACTACTGCTTTGATGAAACACCAGGACCAAAGCAACTTGGGGAGAAAAGGGTTTATTTGGCTTATACTTCCATATCACTGTTCATCATCTATGGAAGTCGGGAAGGGAAGTCAAACAGGACAGGGACCTGAAGGCAGCAGCTGATACAGAGGCCATGGAAGGGTACTGCCAGGATCACCAGTCAAAGGATGGCCTCACTCACAGTGTTCTGGGCCCTCCCCCATCAGTTACTAATTCCAATTCTTACAGGCATGCCTACAGCTTGATCTTATGTAGGCATTTTCTCAACGGAGGTCCCCTCCTCTCAGATGACTTTAGCTTGTATCAAGTAGGCATAAAAGCAGACAACAGGAAACACATTTGCAGCCTATCACCAGGAGCATGCATACATACAAAGAATGCTTTGTATGGCTCCATAATTCACTTAGAATGCAGTCTATAACGTCATGTTTAGAATGTACATTAGTCGGAAAAAGACACTCTACTTTAGACCTCAGAAAATAAGACCCTGTCCCATTTCACCGTAATGACAACTATTCTTAAGGCTAACACATTTTCCACTGGAGTTGATACAATGTGTAGTAACTTTACATGTAGATTCCTGGTAGAGTACAGGAAGACTTAAAGGAAATTGGAGCAATTCATTTTCATTTTCAGTCTGTTCTTTTACATTTTGAATTAAACAGTAACCAGGGGTACACTAGTGTTAGACCCTTGTTGGAAGGTGGTAGAGAACAAAGCCCACAGACTGTACTTTGATGATTAATATGTAAAATATATACAGACATATTCCCATAAATGTGTTACCTAGTGCTAAATATACCCATGTAATCGCTAATTAAGACCAGGACCCAGATCCACCGGAGACTACGTTTCACTGCTACCTAGGAAGCTACCGCCCTGACTTCTGAAAGATTTGCTTCCTGTTTGATTTATTTTATTTAAAGAAATACAATGTTTTGTTTGTTTTGAGACAGGATGTAAGTATGAACATCAGCTTGGCCTTGAAATGGCTCCCTCAGTCATCCAAGTGCTCTACCATAGCCATGTGACACTCTGCCCTGCTAGAGCAAATTTTCATTTCTTCTTTGAGACAGGATCTTATGTATAGCCCTGGCTGGCCTAGAAGACACTATGTAAATCCAGGCTTGCCCCTAACTGTGGTATTCCTTCTACCTCTGCCTCCCAAGTGCTAGACTTACAGGCATGCAGTACAACATCTGGCTTAAGCAACTTTTAAGTAAAGCGATTCCTATACTAGAGCAAATATGGCAGCAATAAAGAATAAAATGTCAGGCAAACCCAAGAATAAAACTTCTACTTCTTAATCACAAACCTTTTCACTTGAATATTTATAAACTGGGACCAGGGATCTGTCATTTTCATTTAGCTATATTTCTTATTCATCATATGGTACAGCAACAACAATAACAAGACAGAGTTCAAAGTTCTCTATGTAGCCAAAAATCAAAATATGTTTAGAAGGAGTATGGCGATCATTCACACAGCACATATTTGTACTGAAGAGTCATTTTGTTTTCAGTAAAGTTATCGTCTGATATGCATTTCCGTAAGTTTAGTAGAACTATAAAACATTGATCACTCTTTGCATAAGACATAGAACTAAATGCTCTGGCTGAGCATGCCTTTTGACCCGTTGAAACTTGAGAGGAAGAAAGGGCCCTTATAATGAGTGTCTTCTACGACATATGACCCTATGTCATACCTTGCTTTAAAGGACACATTGGAATACATTATCTAAAATACTTTCTAGGGAACTGAGATACACAGACGTTAAGAGCACATGCTGCTGTTACAAAGGATCAGAGTTAGATCCTCCCTTGCCTTGCAGTCACCTCTAGCTTCAGCTGTAGGGGATCCAATACCCTTCCTGACCTCTACGGCCACTGCCTCCTCATACACAGCAATAAACATATTCAGATAAATCTGAACAAGTTAAATAACATATATTTTAAGTACCCAGGCCATGACCTTGATTGAGAGTGGGAGGTGGCTGGGGCCATGCTGAATTAGAAAACTATGATGTGTTCTTTTAAATAAAGTAATAAAACGTGTTTTTGCATTAACAGGGCAGATCTCCAAGAGTCTGATCTTCCTCACTCTTCTAGTTTGGGGAGCAAACTGTATTCTTCAATTATTCTCCTAAGTTTACTGTCCTCCAAATATGGAAGGAGATACATTAATTTCTTTCTTGACATAGTAATGGTGAATGTAAAGACATCTGGGTTTCAATCCTGGTTTTTTGTTAACTACTGATGCAAAATTTTAAAGAGTGCCAGCTAATATCTCAGTATTAATTTTTTCACTTCTAAAGAAAGGTCTTATCTATATGGTCTTAATGGCTTGAAGAGTCTGTGATCATCATGGAAACCAGGGCCAGAAGTGACAGTACACTTTATAGGGCTTGTATTACTTTGGTGCTCTTGACTGAAATTGATCAAATCAGAATGATAATATCTGTACCTATCAATCAGATGGGGTCCTTGTTCAATAGCCATGCTTTCTTAAAGAATAAAGAGGCTCTAAATAATCCCATTTGGTTGAGGTCAAAGTTTTCACGTCTTGATCTAGTTATAACTAGAGAGCTGCTTAATAAAATAACTATTTGTTGATAACCCAGCATAAGAAATGCATCCAGGTCTGGGGATACATCTCAGTTGCAGAGGATTGCCTAACATGAGCAAGATTCTTGGCTTGATACCCAGCACTTGAAAAACAATACCACTAATGTATTCACTAATAATTTTATAAATAATATTAAAGTGCCAAGTAAGAAGAAAAATCCATCCATTCAAGAAAAGGTAACCTTTCTCATATTCTATAGTCAATGCCAGGAATGTAGATAAATCTGCTTAGAAGTTGTCAACTTGGGCTGGAGAGATGGCTCAGTGGTTAAGAGCACTGACTGCTCTTCTAGAGGTCCTGAGTTCAAATCCCAGCAACCACATTGTGGCTCACAACCATCTGTAATGAGATCTGACACCCTCTTCTGGTGTATCTGAAGACAGCTACAGTGTACTTACATATAACAAATAAATAAGTCTTTTAAAAAAAATAGAAGTTGTCAACTCATTCAAAGTAACAGTCATGGAACTCACAATCTGACGGATGGACCACTAGATACCACATACAAACTGCACCCAGAACCACACTACCACAGTGTTCTTCTATTGGCAATGTCAATGATGCTGAAGGATGCATTGGCAGGTGGCCTGGGGTTGCACACACACACACACACACATACACACACACACCATCATGTTCCCTTATTGCCCCTGGACCCTGACAATAGTTGGGAAACCATAGCTCCCTATTTATTTCCCATGAAGGCTCCCGCTATCTCTCTCTCTCTCTCTCTCTCTCTCTCTCTCTCTCTCTCTCTCTCTCTCTCTCTCGTGTGTGTGTGTGTGTGTGTGTGTGTGTGTGTGTGTGAGAGAGAGAGAGAGAGAGAGAGAGAGAGAGAGAGAGAGAGAGAGTGAGACCATTCTTAACTTTCTTCCCTTCAGTGTTAGCAGTCAGCACTATTTGGGGTATGAACAAGGTCTGGAATAATCAACAAAATGGTGGCTACGGAATGGGTTGGGAAATTGGGGGAGTGTTACCCTGATAAGAAGTTAGCAAGAAGGCCTTCTTTTCCATTTTACTGAAATGTGGTACCCAACTCTGACCAGATTTAAGTTTTTATGTTTGATTTGATTGACACAACAACAACATTTTCCATGATTTTAAGATTATGTCACTGTGCTGTGGAACTGTGTTAATGTCCTAGCTGGATGATGTCTGGATTTGATTTTTAAGGGGGAGGAGCATGAACTCAAGGCCTATAAATAGAATTGCTTTTTATTTTCAGTGTCATTCATGAATTTATGTGTTTTAAAACAGGGATGTATTTTAGTACACGTGTTGTGATGTCTCCTAATCCCTTGTGGAAGCAGTGACGAAGATCTGAGACTAAGAGCTTTGAGTAAGAGAAAGGTGCATATCAAAATTATGACTTGGGTCAAATTATAGTCCTTGGCGCACGTTTGAGAAAGGACAGGATTTGCTTTTTTAAAAAACACACGGACAAGCCATAACACGACACATATGGCCAGGAAAGTTAGGTAACAGCATCTAAAGGACACGTGAGGGCTGTCTCAGAAAAACTTCCAAGGAGGGGGGTTGGGCTTTTAAAGCACATGTTCTGGCAAATTTCTGCCTCCTCTGAACCTTTGCCAATACTATTTCTGGACTCTGAAAGAAAACACATGAAGATTTGGATCTTTCTAGGGCCATTATGCAATTGGAAGTTGTTGGCACACCTATTATCAACAATTCCTAAGACATTTCCTTACCACAAGAACTACGAATGTTTATGGGGATAATGGAAGCCTTCAGGGTATAGTTCCACCAACCCAGAAACTCAACAATTACAACCATCTTTGAGAAGAAAGAGAGTGTCTACAATTTTCCTGGCCTCCCTCTCTCGTACCATCTTAAGAGCCAACAGTGAGTTCACTGCACTTTCACAGCCCATTCCTGACCAACACTTCCCACTCGGCCTTTCCCCTTTTGCTCCAGGCCACCCTGTAGCTCAGCCTTACCTGGAACTACTTTTTGCTATTCCCTGAACGTGTGCATGGTAATGCCTCCTCGAGACCATTTCTAATCATTCTGCTGCTGCCTCTTCAGTGAGCCATTTCCCCCTCTTCCTTTGAGATCAGGTATCATGAAGCTAGTTTTGAACTCATCACGGAGCAGAGGATGACCTTACACCTCAATCTTACTGCCTCTGTGTCCCAAGTATTGAGATCTCAGCATGCACCACCACAATCAGCTTGGAGATCCTTCCTTTTAAGCCACAATCCAAATATTATTTGCCTTTGAGTCCCTCCTCTAATTTCATTCTGGGGAGAGAAAAATCAACCTTTTGCTCTTTTGGGTTTCCATATAAATTTACACATATGAAACTCTGAAAAGTTTACAGAGTCGGTAACTTTCCAATTTAAGAGAGAGAATACAATTTTAGAGAGAATAGATTAGAAATGAATCTATGAAATCTTTTATTTTTGTTTTTTACTTAATAAAATAAAAACTCAGCATAAGGTTGAGCATGGTGGGCTATGCCTGTGATCTCAGCACTTAGGAAGCTAAAGCAGGAGTCTGAACTAGTCTAGATTACCTAGAGTCTTCCAGATAAGCATGGGCTATATTGTAAGCCACACCCCCATACACCCTTAAACACGCCAGTCTCATGCTTAACAGAGGAAAGAAAGTCCATTTAAACACAAAATAACAGTGACGGGCACTACTACAAATTCCCAGTAGTATCCTTTGCCAAGAACTTTAAAATCTCCTTCCCCACAGCTCACAAGCCCCTGTCAACTTTACATTGTTTTGCTGAACACAGCATGCATGTGAGTGTGCTTTTGTATTTTCTTCTGTATTCTTGACTCTACGTTTAGTTAATTTCATTTATGAAGTGTACCTCTGCCACCCAGAGCCTGCCAAGGTCACAGAAATGCTGTCATCTGGATTCTCAAGATGGGAAGATTGGGTGGAGCTGCTATCTTTGGCTGGCACTTCCTAACACACCTCCTGCTTTCCAGAATGACCCTGCAGTGCTAGGTCAGCTGTCCTGCCTTCCAGCCAAAGCAGATGCTGACAGCTTGAGCCATGGTCTCTGACTGTCTTTCTCCTGGAGGTTGCTACCAGGCTACAGGTCTGAAGGCTGATTTTAAACTTTCCTTCATCTTTTTTTTCAAATTCCCCTAGAAAGAAAATGCCTTCTTTTTTCTCTGTCATCTGCTTTAGCAAGTACATCTTAGTGGTTTCAAGTCTTGTGTTCTTTCCTTTCCTAATCATCTCCAAGAATGCTTGGGAGTGAAATTCCAACCACCGTCACTGGCAGTGTAGAAACTTCTTGAACTTCCCACAGGACAGAACTACAGAGGGACAACTTGCGTGAGAATAAAGCCATTGAAAGTAACACACCAATAGCACATGCTTCTGATTTAGTTGATTGGTGATTTATTGAGTAGGGTTCAGGCTTTAGTTAATTAGTAAGGGTCTACTTCGGACCCACTGATTACCCCTTCTCTCAGTGTTGTCTTCTCTTTTCCAGTTGGCCACAGATAGCTAGGTCCTCTTCGTCCGCAGGGATTCCTGCCGCTGCTCCCACTGCTCAGGTTCCTACGCTCAGGTTGGCTGCTGTCTGGTTCATCACTTTTTGAAAATGAAAAGAGCCCTTTTCTGCCACACAGGTAATTCTGGCTCTTCCATCCAGCCTCACTGCCCTGCGCCCATCACCTCACCCTGCCACTCACAGAGCACTTGTACCTCACCCACATTTTCTTTACTTTAGGGACAGCAAGAGGGTCCACGACCTGCCTTTGACCCCAGGATCCACACAGTTGAAGGAGAAAACTGACTCCGGCTAGTAAACTGTCCTCGGCCTCCACGCACACTCTCCGGCAGGTTTATGAGAAATAGATGTAATTTTAAAACTTATAAAATTTCTCTGCTTGAGTTGTTCTCCCTCCTACATGTGTCCGAGCACACAGAATAACACTTAACAGCCTCAGCTTACAATCCTCATGGGCTCACCCCAAGGGCTAATGCCTTAGCCCACTGACAGCCTGAGACACACACTACTTGTCCCTGACTGCTTCCTTGGGTGCCGTGACCTACTTAAGGCAACACTGAGTCCCCTTCCCCTTTGGAGCTCTGGCTCCCACATGGAGCCCTCTCACCCCCCACCCCAGCAGCACATGGAAAGTGTCCGTTCAGTGAGTGAATGAATGGTTGGTATTTTGACCTATTTGTTTTCTCTTTTCAGAGGGGCAAATCTTCCCCAAAGAAAACTAATGTTTCCTTTGCTTAGAAGAAACTCAGCAAATCTTAAGACTCAGAGAGTTCTGCTTCTATCTACCTCTTGACTGCTAGGATTGAAGCTAGCCTGGTCTACACAGTGATCTTGCCAGGGCTAATAGTGAGACCTTATCTAATAGGGACAGATGAAGTTAGGAATGTATGATAGAGGGATTTGGGGGGCAGCTAACAGAGAAAATTAGGGCAGATATGATCATATTTTATTGCTTGAAGTTCTCAAAAAAAAAAAAATTTTAGACCTGTCACGTTCAACTTCTCTACCCAGTCAGATCCTACACAGCCTTCTCTAGGGTCTAGAAGGAAATAAAAAAAGCTATCTTAAAATTCACATGGAACCACAAAAGACTCCACACAGCCAACACAATCTTAAGAACAAAGACCAATGCTAGAGTGATTACCACTTGAGACCTCAGACTGCACCTTCGGGTTTCTGTCTGCTACTGGAGAGGATCTTCTGCCACAGGGCTCCATACCCAGGTAGCACAGGGAGATAGCTAGCCTCCCAGGAGTGTGGACAGGCCTGTGAGTGCAAGTAGGAACACTCCTGCTGCTCAGATGAATCTTCTTGGAATCCTCAGGACACAGGAACCCAGGGGCGGCCTGGGACTAGAGGCTTCCGATTTCTGTCTGTACCAGAGCTGATCCCGGACCACAGAACTACATATATAAATACCACCAGGGGAGAGCTGGTATCCCAGTAGTGCCTACATACCTTCGAGCACAGAGTTGTCCCTGTACCAATAGCTCTCTATACCTAAATTTATCCTGGAGAGAACTGGTCTCCCAGTAAGAGAAGGCAGACCTATAAGAATTACACCAGACTTTTTACCAGAGACTATAAAAACTAGAAGATCCTGGGAAGATCTCATACAGACCCTAAGAGAACACAAATGCCAGCCCAGGGTACTATACCCAGCAAAACTCTCAATTACCATAGGTAAAGAAACCAAGATATTCTATGACAAAACCAAATTTACACAATCTTTCCATAAATCCAGCCCTACAAAGGATAATTGATGGAAAATGCCCATACGAGGAGGGAAACTACACCTTAGAAAAAAACAAGAAAGTAATCTTCGTTCAACAAACCCAAAAAAAGATGACCATGCAAACAAAAATATAACATCAAAAATAACAGGAAGCAACAATCACTATTCTTTAATATCTCTTAACATCAATGGACTCAATTCCCCAATAAAAAGACACAGAGTAACAGACTGGGTACATAAACAGGACCCAGCATTTTGTTGCATACAGGAAACACACATCAGTATCAAAGATAAACACTACCTCAGAGAAAAGGGCTGGAAAACAATTTTCCAAGCAAATGGTCCTAGGAAACAAGCTGGAGTAGCCATTCTAATATCGGATAAAATCAACTTTCAACCAAAAGTCATCAAAGATAAGGAAGGACACATCATACTCATCAAAGGAAAAATCTACCAAGAAGAATTCTCAATTCTGAACATCTATGCTCCAAATGCAAGGGCACCCACTTTCATAAAAGAGATCTCAGACTACTACATAACCACAGAAATAAAAATATGGGCACAGAATCAGACATGCAGGCAAATGGAACAAGACTGAAGACCCCCACATGGTATACGTAGTTGCAGCCATTTAGTATTTGACAAAAATGCCAAAACTAAACACTGGAAAACAACAAACCTGCAACCAATGGTGCTGGAAAAGCTGGATGTCTACATGCAGAAGGACGAAATGGGACCTTTATCTATTGCTTTGCACAAAACCTAACCCCGAGTGAATAAACAACCTAGGTGTGAAGCCTGAAGCATCGCGAGAGCTGGAAGAGGGCACAGGCAGCATCCTACAGCGCAAAGGCGTGGCGTGGTAACAGGTGGGACTTCATGAAACTGAGACGCTTCCACACAGCTAAGCAAAGAACCTGGAGAAGAGGAGGCCCACAGACGCCAGGGAATCTCTGCTGGCTATACATCTCACAGAGGACGAATATCTGGACATATAAAAAGGTCAAAAACAAAAACAAAACAAAACAAAACAAAGTAGTAGGTTTATTTAAAAAAATGTGCCTGGGATCTGAACAGAGGAATCTTATATGAAGAAGAAAAAAAAAACGGCTAAGAAATATCTAAAACATGCTCCTTTCCTTAGCAATTAGGGAAATTTCTTTGAATAACTTGGAAATTTCACAGAAGAAGGAGCATGGTTTAATGCCCTATCCTGCTATTTATTAGCTATATCTTTTTTTTTTTTTTTAACCATGAGAACAGGCAATAGAAATTTTGAATTTATTTCTGTGGATACAACTCCTGGCAATGTCGCCTTGAATTAGGAATCTTGTGCAACTGATTGTGCACATGATGGATGGTTATATATGTGTGTGTATGTATGTATGTATATGTATATATATATATTTTTTTTTATTTTCTATATTCTTTGTTTACATTCCAAAAGATTTCCTCTTTCCCAGTTCCCCCCTCCCCATATGTCCCATAAGCCTTCTTCTCTACATCCATTCTCCAATCACCTCCCTCCTTTTTCTCTGTCCTGGTATTCCCCTACAATGCTAGATCAAGCCTTTCCAGGATCAGGATCCTCTCCTCACTTCTTCATGGGAGTCATTTTAATATCATTTCTTACATTATTCAAGGAACTAAGCCCTGGTTCCTTAATGTGTAAAACAAATCCCAATACACATGCACATCTAGTAGAATAAGGGAGCTGATATTTGTAATGTTCTTAGAGAATGTGGTCAGGAGTTGAAAGATAGCAACTACTATAATTTTTGATGCTTTAAATGTGTTGTATGGGGTTAGGGTGGGGATATCTCAGTGGCAGACCATGTGCTCTGCATGCAAGAGGCCCTGGATCAGGCTCTGGGCGGTGGGCAGTAGTTGGGGACATTCTGTGTGTCCCCAGTTAACATTTTTGGGTTGATGCATACCAACTCCAAACCTACTGTGCTGAAATACTGGAATGTCTGCTGACTTGATCTCTCATCTGCCACAGATGAATGTAAAGTACTCTGTTGTCAGAGGAGGCATTGGAGTTTGACTAATGCTTTATTGTAATAGAAGCAAAAGTCCTAAAAAAGAGAAATTTCTAAATAGACTTTTACTTAACTTTTTAAAATAAAAGAAAAAAGAAAAATTCCAGTGTCAACACAGTAGATGCTTAAAAACTAGAATACAGAAGTGATATATATTTTCTAAACCTAAAACAGTACAGAAAGCCTCTCCCAGTGAAAGGTGGATACTACTGTATTTTAAATGCTAAAAAGAGTGGCCACTTATGTGGCTTCAAAGCCGTGTATCACAGGCAGGGCAAGAGGCAGAGGCAGCCCTGGGAGCTGGAGGTAGCTCTGTTTATTCATCTCACAAGGACCACGGCCAATGCGAGTTCATCTCGTGTTCTAAGTCAGGAGACAGAGAAGTTGGAGATGATCATTCAGAGTCTCATTCTAAGAGCTTCCATCATGTCACAGGGAAACCTGAAATACACTTGTGTGCGTCCATAGTACAAGTGTATGTATCACAGACAACGATGATTCCAAGTAGAATAACTGAACCACATATTTCTTTACTTTCATTTTGTAAGGTCCTCTTTAAACAACAAAAATTTCAGACTCTGATAACTGTTTCAGAAGTTGCCAACAATATTGCTTATATTGTCACTGGAGCTGGAACACACAAAGACACAGACACACAGCAGCTCTATCCCTGTTTTCTAAGAGTCTCTGTTTCAAGTTCCTTTTTGACAAATGCAGTTTTATGTACCGTGTGTGTGTGTGTGTGTGTGTGTGTGTGTGTGTGTGTGTAACAGGTTTATTGTGAGACTTGTTTTGGCTGGTGCAGTGCACACTTCCTGGAGAGCACATGGCCCTCGTCACCTAGCGTGCTTCTGCTGCCACCGTCTAATGTGATCCCATTATCATTATCTCATTAGTGTGACAATGAAATGCTCATAGCATTCTCAAGCATCTGCATTTTATTTTAGACGTATGAAATGAAAGTTCTTTCCTTTTAATTGCTGTTAAGTACAAAATCGTGTATGTCATTTAAAATGGAGGCTGAAAAAATGCTCTCCTTTTAAAATACGTCTCCAGCATGATGGATTTCATAAATTATCCTAAAATAGATCTTTTAATTTGGAAGCACTGATATCATAGCAGACCATTTACTCTTAAAAGGAACTTCGGAATAAAATAAGAGCTCAGTTGAGGAATGAACATGCAATCTATGATAAGAAAGTCTGTAACTATATGCATAGGTTATAAGTACTATAAACATGCATGTTTATAGTACATGGTGTATATGTTTTTCTTTGGATGTTTAGAACTAATTCTGCCAGGTATGTAAATATGTTATTTATATATATACATAAATTAAACGGTATCATATACATATAAAATAGCATTTAAACCTAAAGCAATTAGTTTCCCCATGTCTGCCCATGACACTAAAGCATGCAGATTTGTACAGCACCATATAGCACACACCACTGATAATTCTCACTAGTTATTTAGCCACTGAACCAAAAAGTAATGAAACCTACATTACTTATGAAGCATACTTCTATTTGGAAGTAATTTCTCCCAGTGTGCCTGATTTGATCGTATTTATGATCTCTTTGACATGTCATGTAGTAGAAATTGCAGCCATCCCAAGAAGGTCCTAGTAGAAAGGAGTAAGGACAACATGGAAGTCTGACCATCAGTCCAGACCTGGTGCCAGGATCTGGGAATAAGTTTGCAGGCCTGCAAGCTTTATTAGACAAGACAGTAAAGTTCTTCTCACACAGAGAGGCCTGGAAATAGAGACTGTACTATTTAAGAGAGGAGGAGGGAGAGCACTTTTCTCTTGGGTATTTCACCAGAGGACACTACAGTGGTGGGGCACTTCTTCTCTTCTCAAATAGGCTCTTACTGTAGAGTCTTGGCTGTCCTGGAACTCAAGATCTAGATCATCCTGGCCTCCAACTCAGAGATCTAGATGTGGCTGTTTCCCAAGAGGTGGGATTAAGTTCCTGGCTTGACAACATCACAGTTAAATGTCCCATATATACTCTGGTTTGAATTGAGGAAGGACAGGCAAACTGTGGCTGGGTATCAGTACCATGTACAAACCCCCCTTTGCTCCAGTGCCTGCTGCATTTCTCTTCTGAGCTTCATGAGGCAGTGGCTAAACTATCTCCCCGCCCATCTTCAGTGTAGCCATGCCAACCTTCTTCTAGAGTCAGTGAAGGTGGCTTCCATCCAATCAGGATGATGGTTAGTTATGTAACAATAGAATTAACGGGTTTTAAGAAGAAGGTTCATTTATGGGAAGAAGACATTAAAGTACTTGGGCCATTTTTACCCTTCTCCCTTAGGAATGGGGATCCAACGCTTCCAAAAGTCTGTGCAGCTACTATCCACAGTCATTTTCCAGCGGGGGAGAAGCTGTACTGGCCAAGGCCAGGGCTTTCACGTGAAAACTTGTCACCAAAGTGTTTGGAGACTTGCATTTTGGGGTATTTGGATATATACACAATGTGGGAATGAGTACTCATTAATTTTCTTTATATATAACTTATTCACATAGCTAGACATAATTTTATACATTTTAGCATATCTATGTTTAACTCTAGCTTGTCATGTGACTTTGGGTAAGCATTTTCCCACTTTAGGATCTTCTTTCATTTTTGATATGGGGTCTTTCTACATCGTACTGACTACCCGACAACTCACTTTGTGGAGGCGGCTGTACTGGGACTCACCCAGCTCCACCTGCCTTTTCCTACAGAGTGCTGGGAGTAAGGCGAGTGCCACCATGTCCAGCTGTGGCGTCATTTTTGACACTTGAAAGTTTGGATTTTCAGATTAGGATACTCAATGTGTGTTACTTCTTATAAAGTCTGCTTGCTTTTGCAGACACAGGGAACAGTACCACTCTGAGGAGGGCAGAGGCTGCGAGAGAGCAGGGCCTAGTGAGGGCAGAGGCTGCGAGAGAGCAGGACCTAGTGAGGGCAGAGGCTGTGAGAGAGCAGGACCTAGTGAGGGCAGAGGCTGTGAGAGAGCAGGGCCTAGCGAGGGCAGAGGCTGCGAGAGAGCAGGGCCTAGCGAGGGCAGAGGCTGCGAGAGAGCAGGGCCTAGCGAGGGCAGAGGCTGCGAGAGAGCAGGGCCTAGCGAGGGCAGAGGCTGCGAGAGAGCAGGGCCTAGCGAGGGCAGAGGCTGCGAGAGAGCAGGGCCTAGCGAGGGCAGAGGCTGCGAGAGAGCAGGGCCTAGCGAGGGCAGAGGCTGCGAGAGAGCAGGGCCTAGCGAGGGCAGAGGCTGCGAGAGAGCAGGGCCTAGTGAGGGCAGAGGCTGCGAGAGAGCAGGGCCTAGTGAGGAGCTGCATGAGTATAAGATACTCTGGGACCAGAGCAGTCCCATGTCACATCTCCTTTTATAGTTACTGCCAACACTTCCTCTTCCATTCTCAAAAGTGTCCTGGTCTGAAAAGCAAATTTTACTCTTATGTTTTTGATAATAAAATGCTCTCATTTTCACCATTAGGGGTTCCATTTAGTGAAGAAACTGCTCCAAATTCAAATGCCTGAAGAGAAACCCAGCACCCTAGAGTGCCTGTGTCAGACCTAGGGATGCAATCTGAGATAAGACAGATCACTGAATCCTAAGCCTTGCTGACTTCTCCAATGTAGGGCTGCTAACCTGTCAGGAAGAGTCCTGTGGAACCTGTGGGTTTTGTGGAAGGATGAGAACACCAGTACTGTGAGCTACTGGAGTCACCACAATTTACAGATGAAAAACCTGCTCCAAATTATACATGATACAAACACCCCTACCCCCAGAAGAAGTCACCTTCTCTCCACATTTGCTCTCAGCTTATTCTGAGGTCTCTGCAGCCGTGTCTAGCCCAATCTCGAGTGCAAGGTCGACCCTCTGCTCTCCAAGCCGCCATGAGCACAGAGATGGCAGTCTCTTACCCTGGCAAGCTCTTGGCTTGCTTCACCAAGAGCTGTTCTTCACAACCAAACATGACCACAAGAAGTCAAGCCATTATTCTGCCTTCCTTCCACAAGAAAACTACCAACAATTTTCTTATAATTGATGTGCTTAGGTAACATATGTTACACCAATAAATAACACTCTAAATTACCTGCAATTCACAAACCTACTTTCCACAGGGCTAAATCCTAATGACGTAAGTTTGTTAACAGTGATTAAACCATCATGTTGCCAAGTGAAAAGAAAGAGAAGGGTCTGTAAGAAAGATATGAGAGTAACAGAAGCTTGTATATTAAAGACATGTTCTCAACTCTCTAACAAAAGATGTTGTACTCAAGAAATTACATTGTACAAAATGCCCATAAGGACTTGCTAACCAATCACTAAAATAGTATTGTATAGAAACACATAAACATGAGCGATGGACTCCCACTCACAATTCCTGAAAGAAAATTACTCATCAATAACATAAACCAGCACACCCAGAATGTCTCACACAACACCATCTTGTGCTTTTACCACAGAAGGGAAATATTTGTTTCTCTTTGAGAAATTCTTGGTATGTTAGTGACTTGTTTTTCTTGGCTTCTACTATGATGTTTTTATAAGGACTTCAAAGAATGATGATATGTAGTCTTAGGAAAACATATATTGCCAGACTAATCACTGACTTAAATTTAACCTCATTCTAAATAGTGCCTCCTGTAGAATAAAGTCTAGTAATTTACCTTAAGAACTATGATTGCTTCATGCAAATTTATGGTAACCTACATTTTGTAGACAAAGATGCCAACTACATCTGGTCAACAACATATCTGGTTTGAACATATAAAAGGTGGGTTGTCAGCCCATGTGCTAGGAGTCTGACTTTTCTCATTACCTCTCTCATCTATAAAGCTAGAATAAGAGCCCTTAGATCTGCATTAATCTGGTATATTTAGAAGCTTATCTGTCATGAAGAAAGCATCTTGACAGATGAACAGTTTAATCTTTATGTGGTTTTCACAGCTGTACACTAAATTGCACTGGATTATGAAATAACGAGACCCACAGTCGTTCAACAAAAGGACAGAGACTGATAAAGAAACAAATATTTCCCTTTATTTGAGTGTGTTACAGCTATTCGTGGGATAGTCATAAAAACTGAAATCTTTAATTTACAGGACTATAAATGATGCTACTTAACTGAGACCCGTCAGCAACAGTAGCATCTGAAGAGCACTACTCCTGGAGGGCTGCCCACACCCAGTCAGCTTAGTGTGTCTACAGCAGATCAGGCCCTATCGGCACCTAAGAGTCAGAGACAGCACTCAAGGCTATGTCAACAGTGGGTTCCTTACTCCTTTGCCAGCTGCACATTGGTAGGTTTTGCTCCAATGGGGATCCCGTATTTGTGCAAAGTGTTCATCAAAATCTCTCTCATGTCATTGTTGTAAGAATCAAAGTCAAATACATTCCGAACCACAACGGACAGGCCTTCAGTGGGAAATTTCTGTATGAAAAAAAAATCCTCATTATCTATGTGATAAAGCACGCATTATAAAGGTTTATAAAACTTACAGAGCAACAGTGCACTAATGAACTTCAGTAGGAACATATTAGCTGTGCCCGATAACCAGGCAGTAAGGAAACACACACACACTTGTGAAGAAGGACTGCACCTCCTCCATTTCTCCTGGGTACCTCAGGTGTGTGTCCCTGCTCAGACCCACTATTGGCTTCTTCAACCTGTTTACTGCTGCACTATCCTGCCAGCCAAGACATGAAACAGACTAGACGTGTGCCGGCAGATGAATGGATCTGCACATCAGGGTTTTATGCAGCCATAAAGAAAATAAGTATGTGCCACTCGCAGGAAAATGCATGGAGCTGGAGATCACGAGACGTGATGTGAGCTAGAAGCAGAGACAAGCATGCTGTGTTCTAGCTCATGTGGATCTGTACTGAACAAGCACACAGAGGACATGCGAGGGGAAGGGGGGCTCTGGGTGGCGAGGGCGAAGTTTAAAGGGGGGAGAAGAGTGGGGACAACAGAGGGCAAGAACAGAAAGATAGATATCATGTTCTCTGTCACACACACAGGCAGTTTTAACTATGTACACACACATACACACACACATACACACACACAGCAGAGGGAACAATTTTGGCAGAAGGAAACCAATATGAGGTGGGGAAGAGCAGAGGGGGAGGAGTGGACAGAGAGAGGCACCATGCCATGCCTGCATGGAAATCTTGTAATAAAACCTATTATTCTGTATTCTAACAAAAAAGTAATTTACAAAAGGAAAAATGGGCATACTAGATTGACCAAGTTAAACAAAGCAGCTACATAAAATGTTGAATGTCAACACAGAGATGTCTAGAGTACTCGCAGTCTATGAATAAATGGGAAAAAAGGATAGAGGCACAAGGAGGAGAAGAGAACTTGAGGACAGGAAACGGAGCAGGTGCTGCCACTGCTCCAGGAACACAGAGCCGAGGCAGGAGCCACCACAGCTAGACTGTGCTGGTGCTTCCTCTCCTGCAGCTAGACTGTGCTGGTGCTTCTTCTCCTGCCTAGACTGTGCTGGTGCTTCTTCTGCCTAGACTGTGCTGGTGCTTCTTCTCCTGCCTAGACTGTGCTGGTGCTTCTTCTCCTGCCTAGACTGTGCTGGTGCTTCTTCTGCCTAGACTGTGCTGGTGCTTCTTCTCCTGCCTAGACTGTGCTGGTGCTTCTTCTCCTGCCTGCTCGCATTTCCTTGCAGAGCTGGCATCCAAGCTGGTGTGCTGGACTTAGCAAGGCCTCATACAGAGAATGAGCTTTTCTTTTTCTTCCCATATAAATATATCTATTATACATACACACACATATAAAATAAAAAAATATATATATAACAAAATGCATATTATACATAAAACTAATATACAATAAAAATACATTTTCCAAATCAGTTTTTCAGACTTCAAGATAGAATGCAATATTTCTATGTGTATGTGTATATGCTGCAGTATAATTAAATCATGTGAACTGACCTATCTTCCATTTGCATAATAATATCTTAATGGATGTAATCATTTAAAATCTACTCTTAGCAGCTTTGAACTGAACCTTCCATTCTTATTAACTGCTCTTCAGTCACTGTGCTGTGTAATAGAATCTCTTCCTCTGCAACGGAAGCTTTTCTCGCTTTAAAAATCTCTCTCCCTTTTTACCTGCCAGCAACCTATATTTTCAGTAAGGTTTTCTCGGAGGGTTAGAGACTGAAGAGAATTCCAGAGTCGACAGGCTGTGGCTATTGTCTGTAGATCATTATTTGCTATATAGAGTTTACATGTTTTTTTTTCTTTACCAAGTGGATTATACATTGTATATGATCACAGAAATTTTATTCTCTTGACCCCTTACCTATCTTGACAAAACTTTCTTTTAGTATATTGTCTGTTAGATTTTGTTCTACTTTCTACCTTCATGTAATTTGTAATATTTCCTACCCAGACACCATATGCTGGTTGTAAAAAGCCAAACAATAGAAACATTTCCTTGTTGCTTAATTATTTTCCCCTCTAACACACACACACACACACACACACACACACACACACACACACACACACACACATCAAAAAGCAAAACAAACCCAGAGTCAATCTATCAAAGTTTTTAGCTGATTTGTAAGGCACAAAACCTTGCCAAAGCCAACTCAAAGGCTGAAGTGAGAACATCTGTTGGTCTTTTAGATTTATTACTTAGCTTATGCCACATCATATCAGATTGCCTGCTGACTTACTATAGAATGGAAACGCCAGCTAGAAACTGTCCATACAGTCTGGGAGACACAGGAGTATACCACACCTGTAAGTGTTTGACAATGTTGACGACTTCTCTGGTAGAGTAAGGATAGTTGATAATCCCTTGGTCAGCCAAGTTCCTCAGCTCTCCAAAGGCCGCCACGAGCTTCTGGAGGGTGGGTTCAGGCACATTTGGGCCATACTGTTTGAGCATCTCAAGCTCTGAATGAGGCTTGGGGTTGTCAATGGCATGACAGCTAAAAATGTCACCTATGAAATAGAAGAATTCCATCTAGTGAGCAGTCGATCCACTGTAAGGCTGCAGAACAAATTACAACCATGTTTAAAGAGCCAGTAGCTGCTCAGTAAATCTTAGAGAGCCCATCTAATAACAGGACTGTACAGAGAAGAAAGAAAATGCCTGAACCAGATGCATGGCTTGTTCTGCATGAGTTTAATTCTATAAAAAGGTATGTGATATCTGAATACATGCTTACCAGGAGATATTAAAATACACAGAGCCCTGGCAAAACACTCAGTGGGAATGGCTCAGTCTAGACCAGAAGCAGTGAGGCTTTATTTTGATTTAGGAACCATTTGGATATGCAGCTATTTTATGTGTGCATATGTGTGAGTGCCTGTGTATAATAAGTAATAAAGCAGTGTATCAGTGCTTCAAGCCTCATCTCATAGACTGACATTTCCAAATATAGACATGCAGGACAGCTCTGGTTTTTTTTTTTTCCTTGATAACGAGTTATCTTGAATGTAAAAGGTACTTGGTTCCTCTACCATGCAGTCACCAAATAATTACTAAACCTCTTTCAGATACTATATATTACCTAGGTACTATCCCTAGGTGATACATATCAATGATTTTAAAAGAATCCCCATCCTTGAGGAATATATATTGTTACAAGGATCATAAGTTAGTGTGGTCCATGGCAGTACAACCGGAAGTGGGAAAAGGCAGTGGTGTGGGCTTCACTGAGCAGGTGAAGCCTGACAAAGTGAGGCTGAGGTCAATACCATTCTAGGAGGTTGATTCAGCTAAAGCGAGTACCAGGCACAGGGCGGGGTGGGGCAGGAGAGCTGGAGAGGTACTGAGCATCACCATTGGCCTGGGGATGGGTGGGGATGGGTGGAGGGAGCCGCCCTGGGGCAGGAGCAGCGATGGAGGACACAATCCTGGGAAGAATATCTACCTTCCCTGCTAGAAAGAACCACAGGCGTGCTCTGAAGTGCTCACAGGAGCACATGCGACCTCATGTATAAGTGAGTCTACAGCAAACACCTGTCCCTTCTGGAATGTATAGACTACCATCCTCACCTCCATGACTTACTGTTTCAATTACTGTTCTGAAAACTGCTTTGTATTTCAGCATGCCAGTATGACTGATATTTCCTTAATAGTGGCACACTGCTCAATTGTGTGGATACAGCAGGATCTCTTTATCTAGTCTTCTTCGGAGGGACGGTAGTTGTTTTCACTCTAGTATACAATGTTGTACTGGTTGTCCTTGTACTTAGATGGCTGTTCAGGTAAACTGCCCGGACAAATCCTACTGTGAACTGCCAGATCAAGATCCTAACAGGAGCAGAGGAATCCTCCTTCATGGGTGGTGGTGGTGGTGGTGGTGGTGGTGGTGGTGGTGGTGGGGATGGGGATGGGGATGGGGATGGGGATGGGGATGGGGATGGGGATGGGGATGACTCTGCATCCTTGGGGGCCTCTTTACTCAGTCTCTTCACAGCTGGCCTTGGTCTTTTTAGTTAGAGGAGGTGATAGAAGCTGACACTAGTAGCCACTCATTATGTAGCACTAAACAGCAAAGTACAGTACAACTGCTTAAGAAGAAGCCAGACTTGGACACAAAGCTCAGCTCCACCACTCATTAGCTAAGTGATCTTGGAAGAATAGCTCCTATGAGTATCAAAAGCCCTCCCCTCCCCATGTGGCTGGGACAGACAGAGCCCACGGAGAGAAATAGCAGCCACTACAGCATCAAGGTTGGAACTATCATTGCTATTGTCACAGTCATTGTTTTTACCTAAAGTTCCAAAGAAATCATTGCCCAAGAAAGGGAAGCCAGGCCTGTTGGCCAGCACCAGCATCCTAAAGTCAGGATGAATCACGATAACATTCTCTCTTCCATCCACATTAGCTGCATCTGAAAAACAAAATGGGTTGTTTGTGAATCTGTTCAAGACAGGTGCTCCCAATTCAAATGTCACCCACGAGGCTGCGGTAAACGTATGCTCATCAGGGTTCAGTGGCCCCTGCTTCAATCTGGAACACAGGGAAAAAAGCTGCTTCAAAATCACATTTGAGTTTGAAAATTACTATATTCTTCTACCTGTAAGCTAGCCTTCCAAATTGCAGGAGCGCACACAGAGGGCCAGCCCCAGCCAGCGCTTGACCACAGCGTTCTCTCCTTTCTGTGCCCCTTCTCCTTTCCCGGTGAACTATCTTTGTAGTGCTGTAACCCAGAGCAAGGTAGCAGGCTGAGTTTTATTTCCTGAGAGTCTGAGGGGTTCTTTATGGGACAATACTCATGCTAAGGCAAATTCTCATCTTATATAATCTGTGAAAGAGAAATGTTAAAAATGCTGTTATTAGAGCTAAGTAGAGGCTGGAGTAGGGACTGCACCGACAGCATCAGAGAGCACCGCCTCTACGGCGCTGAGCCTGCTGATGGAGCTCTCTTTATATGTACACTTCAAATACTGAAGATTTTATGGTACTTGTCATGTATTTTCTATGGCTAGTTATGAATTTTCAAGTCTTTCAGCAGACCAAAAAAACCCTGAAATTAGAATCTTGCACTGTATTTGGCAAACTTACATTGTCTTGCAGTTATATACACGTGTGCTGGCTAGGTTTATTTTATTTATTTATGTATGTATGTATGTATGTTTGGGTCAGTTTAACACATGGTAGTTCACCTGGGAAGAGGGAATATGCCCCAGTAAGAGTGCCTGTAGAAAAGGCTATGAGTCACTTTCTTTGTTAGTGATTGACACGAGAGGACCCGCCCACTGTGGGCAATGCTACCCATAGGCATGGGGGTCCTAGGTGGATAAAAGAACAAACTGAGAGCCCTGGCAGCACAAGCCAGTAAGCCACGCTCCTCCATGATCTCTACTCCAGTTCCTGTCTCCAGGTTCCAGCCCTGACCTCCCTCAGCGATGGACTGCCCCTGAGAGCTGTAAGCTGTAAACTAGAAGCTGAAATAAACCTTTTCCCCGCCCAGAGCTGCTTGTGATCACACTGCTTTATAAGAGGAACAGAAATCCAAATGAAAACAACACTGATGAGATTAATTTATCTTCATTTCTTTTCTAGCAATAACTGCAAAAAGAATGTGTATTTGGGTAGGAAGAAAAGAAAATCTAAAGCAGAGATAACCTTTTCCTGAGTGAGATATACACATGTGTACGAATGTGTACACACATACACACACACATTAAACAAAACATTCAGTGATCTTTAAAAGCTCTGTCTAGCATTTTCTCTGCACGCGCTCACACATTGTGTGTCTGGTGCCAGTGGAGGTCAGAGGACAGCATTGGACTGCCCAGAACTGGGGTTACAGATGTGCGTGAACATGGGGGTTCTGGGAATGAATCCTGGATGCTTTGGAAGGATAGCAAGTACTCTTAGCCACTGAGCCATCTCTCCAGTCCACATTAGTGATTTTTAAATGTACTGCGCCAATAATATAAAGTAAATTTTGTGAGCAAGAGAAACACACCAACATTTCTAAAAATTTCCAGGTAGCAATACAATAATGGAATCACATACAAATGTATGAAAAATTAGTATAAAGGTTCAAGGTCGACAGTTTCAGACTAGGACAGTATAAAGCTGATTGGTTTCACTTTTACTACTGAAATTTTCAGATCAACTATAGAAAAGGGAAACTTGGGGCTGTGGATGATGTGTAGTGGCAGAGCCTGTGATTCCATGCCTGAAGCTCCCATTCTATTCTTAGCATCAAACAAAACAAAACAGCCGACAAAACAAAACAGCCGACAAAACACACGGAAGGTGCAAACTGACACAGTCAGGGAAACGGTGCTTTTCAGCACTCACCTGCAACAATGCGTCTTCCGTCCGATAGAATCATTTCTCCATTTTCTACCAGAGTTTTCAAAATACAGGTGACATTTGTTGGGGCTTTGTCTGCCTCATCGACTACTAGAATATGACCCAACTTTACTGCTTTAACCTTTTGAAGAGAGAAAATTTGTCATAATCGAGAAAAGAACCAAAGAAAGCACTAGGAAAAGCTCGTGGCTCACTGCCGTGAACCTGGCAGAGCTGCTGGGAGGTTCCGGTGCACTGCCACAGTCAGCAGCAGAAGCATCCGAGTTACTAAAACACAGCAGCAAGCTGTGCGTGTTCCGCTCAGTGTTAGAATCATTCCCACCGATGTTTCACACCCTAGAATTGGCGGCACTTAAGGAGTGTGGGACATAGACGAAGGGCCACAGAGCTGGTGTGTGTGTTGGGGGGGGGGCGGTGGTGATCTGACATATCAGTCACTGTGTGTTTTGGAAAACGACTTTCATGGATCTTCAAATACTGTCACAGTTTAATAAGTCAGACCTATTAAAGTGGGCATTCAAGGCAAAGAGAATCAACGGTCAAACTGCATTTGCAGAAGAGTGAACGTGGAGAGCCTATGCTGTTGCATTTACTCTAGGATGGTAAACGTAAGGAAAGGCACAGGAAGGCACAGGAATGGGCTGCCAGACCAGGAACTATGCACTGCACCTCACCAAGTCATGGGACATAACTACACGTGTGAGTTCTGACGTTACAAAAATGGAACGCTGGGCTATTCTGCAGGATACTGAACTTGGCAGAATACACAAAATACTTTGGGAAATTGAAGCAGGTATGGAAAAATACAGGTAAAAGCATTAGAGTGAACTTGTAGAAAGGTGTAGTCTACAGATGTTTGCTCGGGGAGGAGAAAGGCTGACAAGCTCCCGAGAGGTCTTCAGTAACCCTGGGAGGGCATGACACGGCAGATGGGGCTGCCCGCCCACCCTGCTTTGCCACGCCCCTCTCCCATGCTTTTAGGGAGGCAGACAGGAGATTCTCTATGTACTTCAACGTAAACCTAAGATTTTTTTCTAAAAGGGATACTAACAAACTATAACATTTATGACCATGTCATAAATTGTTCTGACTATACAGTGTTAACTAATCATTTTAAATGCAAATTGATAAAGGATATTCCCTAACTTTTTTATGTTTTGATTTTTTTTTGAGACAGGGTTTCTCCAGACAGGGTTTCTCTGCATAGTTCTGGCTGTCCTGGAACTCACTGTAGACCAGGCTGGCCTCGAATTCAGAGATCCTCCTGCCTCTGCCTCCTGAGTGCTGAGATTAAAGGCGTGTGCCACCACTGCCTTAAGATGCTTCCTTTTATCACAAAACTTCATACTGTAGTCTCAAAGACTTGATAAGAATTTTTTTTTATTTAAGATTTCTTTTTTAAAGAAAAGACAACATGTGGCTCCTCCCCTAACACATCTCTTTTCAGAGAAAAGCTGGGCTCAACCTTGGAGACTCCTGGTACAGATGTCAAAGTCCCCAGCCCACAGTAGCCCCCATGAAGGCTGCCTGCTGTGCAGCACTGTGGCCAGGCTTAGTTCCTCTCAGCTTCTCAAAACACTGAGCTAATGATCTGTTAGGAACAAGAGCAGACTTAAAAAAATAATCTCAGAAAATAAGCAGAGGATTCGTGTCAGTCCCCGACTCTCTCACTCAGGAGAGAAAGTGTAGTAAAAGATTATGTTACTTTCCCAATAATATCATTTTGATAGGAATGTGAATTTAAAATGGTATATGCGTGTGCTCCAATGAGGCAGACCTGAGCTTCTGAGATGATATACACATGTGCTCCAGTTAGACAATTAACCCACCTGTAGGCTAAGATACACTTACAAGCAAAGCACACTTTAAAATAATGTTAAAATATTGTTATCATTGGCGTACTGACCAGAGGTGAGTCTTCATACACAATCAGTCCATCTTTAACCGAAGGCTGTAGAGTCAGAGACTGCACTGTGGTGTCCCTAAAGTCAAACCAAACATTTCAGTCAGTAAGAAAATGAACCAATGTTTGGGCATAAGTAAATAAACCAATGAGTAAATCTTTGCATTTGTTTTTGTCATCTTGATTTTCCCAAGAAAAATGATGTAATGGGTAAAAGTGCCACCACCAACAGGATTCTGTTGACAATGTAAGTCTAAGTGGTTTATAAATTAATACAGTGTCCAAATCAGTTCCTTTTCCTCCAGTAATCTTATTTGTAGTAATTTCACTACTCAAAATGATTTCCTGAGGATGAATAGACTATTTAAAAATATGCATAGATTATTACATATTACAAAGAATGCTTATACTATCTAAAAATTCTGATAACAAGTTTGCCATCCTGGCCATCAGGTGGGCAAGCACATCCCATCGCATCCGTCATCAGGGCACGGGTCAGATTATAATGCTACTTGAAGAACACAATTACTTCATAGGATCTTGAGGATTTGGAGATAAAAATCCAAGGCCACACTGTTTTATTTGAAGCTATTCTTTTTCTCTTTGTCTGGCTGTTGAGTCTGGGTGTTGCAGAGTGTCAGCACTGAGTTATCTATGCTCCGAGCCTCTTTTCTAATGAGCTGTGACATTACTATCACCTGTGGATGTTTTCCTAAACCTGTGTGCAGTGTTGCAAGCAATTTTATGCTTTTACTTTCTGAAAGCATGGCATTTTAAAAATAAAAAAATCCTATGGCCGACCTGACCAAGCTACACAATGGAGTCATATGAAATAAACTCCATTTCATATGTAACCCATATCTCTCAAAGTACAAATTACCTTTCAAAAAACCCTGTTACTTATTCAAAGTAAACACCAAGCCTCCAGATGCAGGCTTGAGCATTCGCTATGTGGAGGACACTGCCTGTATTGTGATCTTCAGACCTTGACTCTGTATTTTACTACAAACTTAAAAATTTGCAACGTGCATCTCGGAGGTAAGGTATGGTCCGAATCATCTTTAAGTCTGTCATACAAAGTACTGTGATGTCAGCACGGTACCCTTGTGGGTGACTAGTCACAGCACTCTGAGTTGATGGTTTATGTCCATCTTTTATTCCAGATGAGCTGAATTTATATTTCCTATTGCATTGATGGGACTCCCCATCAAAGTCTTCACGTGCCAAGGCTAGGACATGGGCAATATAATCATGCATCTTTACCGTTTCTAGACTTCCGGCTGCAGTTAAACCTTGTTAGAAAGAATTCTTTAATTTGACAGGTAATGGTTTCCTGAGTTAGCCTCCTGGGTCTGGCTCATCTCTCTTCTGACCCTCTTCTGAGCTCCCACGATCATGGCCGTGAGGGACGATGATCTGTCCCCAGGCTCGGCCCTCCACTTCACCAGGAATATATACCGAAGGATCATGGTTTTGTCTTTACCAAAAATCAAAGTAAATGTCCCACTAAATGTAAAGAACTGTGGAAATACATTCTGGCAGTTTATTGGTGCTTTTCAGCATGTTTTTGTGAGACATTAGGGGATGTCATTATATATCTATTTCTGAATTCACAGGTCTTATACCTTCACATTCAGTCATATTTTATACTATCTTTTGATGACAAATTAATTTTCAGTTTTGAATAGCTTAAGAACAAAGTTTCATTAGCTGACTTAAATCCACTATTAATATTCTAGCACTAGAGGAGAGGGTGGGTGGGGAAAGGAAAAATACTTGTTCACACGGATTTTTATAGCAACAGAATGGATTTCGCACCTCACCTCACACATCTTTTAAGGACAACAACTTGACACCTTCCAGCACCAGAAAGGAATAAGAAACTCTTGCATCATTGTCAGTGGGAAGGAAGCAAAGCCAGCTTTTGCAGTAATGGTAAGGCTGCACAGTGCCTTAGCATCAGTCAACTTAACATGAATTTGAAATTTAAAAAGGCCAACGAAAGTTCGCTATATTGTTTGACATCTGATGGTACGCAGCTTGTCAAATTAGATTTCATTAAAGGTTCAGTGCTCGAAGTAAGTGCTTTTTTTGTTTTGTTGTCTTGGTTTTATTTTTATTTTCATTTATTATTATTAGTTATTATTATTAATTATTATTATTATTACTTCCCCCCCAAAAAAATTAGCCTCAAATCAGATGCCCTCCAAAGGTGACTGCAATGGGAATAAAGGCAAATGGGGAACCTGAGTTTCAGTGAAACTGGCTATGGGAGAGAGAGAATTACTTCAGGATGACGCTGTGGTCTGCTCTGTTGTGGTATGGATACTTTCATCTAGAACATTAAAGGGAACGACATACAATGAGAGTGAGACTCCAGTTGCTTGTATTTGGCAGCTATGTGCTGATGCATTCTGCGTGCTGGGGGGGAGGTGGCGGCACAATGTACGCTGCTCTGCAGGAACCTCACACAGTAAGAGAGGAGCTGGATTTCTAGGGCATCTTACAAACTCCCAAGTCAGTCAGTAACAAGGCACTTACTATGGCCACACAGATTCCTAAGGATTCAATGATATTTATTTCTTCCAGAGTATTAGATTTAAATCATTGCTCCACATTTATGAGCGATTTGGGTCAAACATATTAACTCTACACACACAAAACAATGCCTGAAGAGAGTGCAGTGATTTCAAAACTGTTTGACTTGTTCCTTTCAAAAAAACAGCTTTGAAATATTAGCTAATAAAAATTTAAAGTCAACAATTTTAACAATACTGGGGAGAAGAAAAGCTAAACCACATCTCTGCTTCAGTTTGTCTGACCCCAGTTTTATTAGAAATGGCTTTTCAGTTACTGGTAATGCTTGAGTTAATTAATGAATGTTCAGCTAATTGCTGGCATTTATGCTATTACAAATTGTTCCTGTTTCTTACTAGTTCACAAAGTACAATTTTCTATCAAAGTTTAAGTCTCAGTATGTGGGTGGCACAAAGAATAGTATGCTAAACTAGTTTTCTTTTAACTGTAATTTACATTCTTTTTTGAAGTGGAATTTGTTATATGCGGTAGTTTACTTAAAAATGATGCCAGATACAATAAAGATAATTAAGTTATACACAGATCAAATTTTTGTTAAAATGAGGAAATAAAACTGGTGCGGGTGGGTGGTGTGGTATGGTGAGGTGGACTTCTGAGGCCGCAGGGTGGGTAATTAGCCTCTGAGGAAAGGGGCAGAAAGTGGTGGGGAGAGGCCAGGAGAGAAATGCAGTCTGCTCTGAAATGCTGTCTGTATAGGTATGTAAAGCTGTTCTCTAATTCACCCAGGACCAAAAAATATTAAAATAAAGATATTTATTTTAGGACTATTTTAATGAGCTTCATTTACATAGATTTAAGATTATTCTTTTTTTCTTATAAAAAAATCCCTGAGGGTGAAAGAAAAAGAGAAGGTGTAAGAGCTTCAAAAGCTGGTATCTTCTTCAGTACCTACCATGTCCCGGAACCAAAGTGTCTATGGAACACTCAGAATGAGTAAACATGAAAACAGAAAACAGAAGGCTCAGGAGACAACAAACACAGATTTGATCAGTAAACAGAGGCATGATCTAGAAGTAGAACTAAATGATAATTCTTATTGATAATTATTGGGGGTTAGTCTGGTGCTGCTATGTATTCAAATGCTAAATACTGGCCCTTAAGGTCCAGCTGGTGGTTAAGAGCACTGGCTGCTCTTCCAGAGGTCCTGAGTTCAATTCCCAGCAACCACATGGTGACTTACAACCATCTGTAATGGGATCAGATGACCTCTTCTGGTGTGTCTGAAGACAGCAACAGTGTATTCAAATATATGAAAATAAATAAATCTTTTTTAAAAAAAGACCTGGTTGCAGTCCAGAGTAGCACATTTTCAAGTATACCAAGTGATGTTGTATAAACTTTGCTTACCTATCTTCTCTGACTGGTTAAATAAAAGTGGCTGACAGCCAGTTACTGAGGAGAACAGAGGAAGGTGGGGTTTCAGTTACCAGGCTGTGGGTCCCAGGTAGGGACCGTGAGAAACAGAAAAGAGGAGGAAGGAAAGGAGACGGAGAGGGCAGAAGGTCTCCCTTAGACAGGATGGACCAGGAGCACATGGCTAAGAGAAGTACCCTTGAGGTCAGACATGGGACAAAAGCATCATGGGTGAGACTCAGACTCCCACACTGCGAGTGCTTGGGCAGCACAGACAGGAAGCAGCCGCTCTAGCATAGAAAACTAGACTGGGGTGATCGCCCAGTGACTGTGAAGGAGCGGATTAAGTAAGCTTTATTGTTAAATTATTAAGATTGTTATTATTAAGATTAAATAAACCAATAAGACTTTGACTAGATTATTGGGGGGTTGGCCACATCATAATAAGAACTAATAGTTATTAATTATTAGACAACAAAAATACAATATAAATAATATTTAGTAAATAAAGTTTCTTTATAGACTGGGTCTCAGTCTGTGGTCTTATCTGCCCTAGAGAGCCCAAATCACAAGACAGCCACCTGCCCTCCTGTCCCCTCCCCCACCTGAGTGCTGGCATTACATATTTGACAAATATTTAATTGTTTGTTTGGTTTTCATAGCAGTATTTCTCTGTGTAGTCCTGACTGTTCTGGAACTCCCTTCAGGCTGGCCTCAAACTCAGCGATCCATCCACCTGCCTCTGCTTCCTCAGTGCTCGGATTAAAGGTGTGTGCCGCCACCACCTGGCTCAAGAACATACTTTTTAATTGACTAAATTCACTGACATCTTCACCCAGGACTTAACTGTTTTCTGTTTACCTTCATCTCCTATCATCCTCTGCTGTCGCCATCTCCTCCTACAGGTCCCTTTCTCTCCCAGTTCTTTGTTTGTGATCCACTCATTTTGACCAGGCCACCTGTGTGGCCACAGGTTTAGAACACCCACTGTTCCTAGTAGGATCTCAGTGGATACACAACTGAAGGTAACCTTCAGTTTTCCCTTCCCCCCAATCCTTTAGTAGCCAGTAGTTCATCAGGGATAGGGCCCCATGAATCCTTCCCTGATCCATGGCTGGCTGTTGAAAGTCTTGTGCAAGCCTGTGCTATTTTAAGATAAATAGTAAAGGTGTAGTAATAATTATTAATGAAACAGGGAGGTACCCGAGATGATGTTAATAAGTTTAAGGATTAACCATTTATAGACACCCCAGCCTTTTCCTCAACTGTAGAAGCACATGGCCTCTTCTGTGATATGCACCTTTATCTTGCTATGTTGGGAAAGACATTTCCTTGGGCTTTCAAATAGATTTGGTCCTTTTTAAAAGAAGCATTGCCAACCAATACAAAAGAAAGGAGACAAAACCCAAGAATATGATTAATGCAATACAAAATTTAAAAACAGCACCAGACTACATTTGAATACATCTGGCTTGGTTATCCACTCAGACCCATAAGGCCAAAGGCAACTCTTCTCTAGAGGTAATTAAAATATATCTGAGAAAAATACAACATAGAAAAATGATGAAATTTGAAAGGAAAGCAAGGGAAGTGGGTGTGGGGTGTGGGAGGTGAAACGGGGACACCCACAGTGCTCGAGCCTTCTCAAGGCTGAGGAAGAAAAGTCCTTTAGAGAACAAACTACTTATGACTCCTGCCAGACCCAGAAGAGACTCCTGCCCTTAGTTAGTGCCACAGAGGACAGTTTATCTCGTGCCACCTGCTCCTTACTAAAAGCCTAGATGCAAAAATCAGTCTGAACAAACCATGACGGGTCGAGACTGGCTAGGGTAATTCTTCTTCTTCAAAGAAGCTTCCTGCATGTGGATGCACCGCTCGCTCTGCAGCTGTTGGGTAGGTGCTCGCTGGAACAAAGGGAACTAAACCAGTCTCCTCCTGGTGCCAAGCCTCTCAAGTCAGCCTGTTTACCTCTACCACTTCTGCTGGGCCTCCTGGATCCACACGACTCCATGAGGAGTCCTTTTACTAAGGAAGCCATGACAAGTATTTCCACAAACTCAGAAAAGCTTTGCAAGTTGTTCAGCCTTTGGAAATAAAGAACTCTGCTCAAATGGTGTGTAAATAATTGGATCCTTTTCGCCGAAAACAAGCTTTCTTGGTTGAGAAATTTTAAGAACTCAAAACAATTTTGCTTTTTGGCAGGCACTTCTCTTTTTCAGACAAAGCTGAAAGACACTGTGCAGTTTCTCTCGAGTCAGTGTGGAAAGGGTTAGAAGGACAGGGTGCGAACAAACATTAACAGTTATGCACCGAGGGCCACAGGGGCTGAGACTGTGAATGCTTTGTTCCCTAGACAAATCGCTATCAGAAAATATGGCACATTCTAATATCCATATTTAAGAGGAAAATTGAGCAAATTTTCATGGCATGATATTCTTTAGTCTTTCATTTAAGACATATTTACTACATTGGTAGTAGCATACGCAGCTTTATTGGAGGAATATTCAAACAAAACAGGTTGCAGGCTGGATGGGTGACTCATTAGGAAAGGGCTGGCTATGTGCTATACAAGCTTGGGACCTGAGTCCCCTCCCACAGAATCCTCACTAGAAAACTGGTGTGGCTCCTTTCTTCCTGGGCTGCTCAAGGGCTGTCATCACGCACGACACAGTAACTATCCTCACCAGGAAGTTCATGACTGATGTCTTTTCAGAGACAAACTGCCATGATGACCCTTGCTCTGGAAAACATTCCCACATTTGCCAGTCTCAGGTGACCAGGCTAGAGTCACGTGGGCAGAAGAGGGTGTGCAAACAAGTGCGCCCTGCTGGTGCTTTCCAGTTTACCTGCCTGCTGCTTCAGGTTTGATGACCTCAAAGGGAGACACTGTTTTTTAGTGGCAAAAATAAGCTTCCCCTCCTGTTCTACGTTCCTGGGCATTTCAGTGTAGAGGGAGAAGTCCATGTGTCCCGGGGCTCGCAGGGCAGAGAGGCAGAGGCTCTGGCCACATTCATGTTAATTTTGTTGTTTCACACGCCACATTTTAGTTAAAACCGCACCATCTGAGTGCATTTGCTTGTATCTCTCATATCATTTCTTAAATGGAGAAAATGGGTGGCTTAATCAGGATCGGTTTCGGTGTGCGGGTCAGCACTGTGGAGGACCCAGAGCAGGGCTGAGAGAAGGCTGCATGCACACAGCATTTGCTGGCTTCTGCTGGTAGACCCAGCAGCAAGGGCACCTTTGTCTGATGTTACATGGCTGTGTCATCCTGAGACCGAGAAGTCCTCCCACTTCCTTGGCAATTTCTCCCAGCTTTATAAAAGGAATGCCAGCTATGATACGATTGCTTTAAAAAAAAGGGAAAAGGAGCATGGGAGATCTTTCCATCTTCTGAAATCCTCTTCAATTTCTTTCTTCAGACTTCAAGTTCTTGTCATACAGATCTCTCACTTGTTTGGTTAGAGTCACACTAAGATACTTTATGTTGTTTGTGGCTATTGTGAAGGGGTCATTTCCCTAATTTCTTTCTCAGCCTGCTTATCGTTTGAGTATAGGAAGGCTACTGATTTGCTTGAGTTGATTTTATAACCAGCCACTTTGCTGAAGTTGTTTATCAGCTGTAGGAGTTCTCTGGTGGAGATTTTTGGGTTACTTAAGTATACTATCATATCATCTGCAAAAAGTGATAATTTGACTTCTTCCTTTCCAATTTGTATCCCTTGACCTCCTTGCGTTGTCTAATTGCTTTGGCTATAGGACTTTGAGTACTATATTGAATAGGTAGGGAGAGAGAAGGCAGCCTTGTCTAGTCCCTAATTTTAGTGGATTGCTTCAAGTTTCTCTCCATTTAATTTGATGTTGGCTACTGGTTTGCTGTATATTTTATTATGTTCAGGTATGGGCCTTGAATTCCTGATCTTTCCATTACTTTTACCATGAACGGGTATTGAATTTTGTCAAATCCTTTCTCAGCATTTAAGGAGATGATCATGTGGGTTTTTTTTTTCCTTTGCAGTTGTTTACATAGATTACACTGATGGATTTCTGTATATTGAACCATCTCTGCATCCCTGGGATGAAGTCTATGATCTCCCATGCTCATGGACTGGTGTATTAATAGTAAACATGGTGACCTTGCCAAATGTGATCTACAGATTCAATGCAATCCCCATCAAAATTCCAACTCAATTCTTCATAGAGTTAGAATAAAAGAACTTCTGGGGGAATCACCGTCCCTGACCTCAAGCTGTACTATAGAGCAATAGTGATAGAAACTGCATGGTACTGGTACAGAGACAGGCAGGAAGATCAATGGATTAGAATTGAAGATCCAGAAATAGACCCATACACCTATAGTCACTTGATCTTTGACATAGGACCTAAAACCATCCAGTGGAAAAAGGACGGCACTGGTGTCAACAATTGGCGCTGGTTCAACTGGCAGTAAGCATGTAGAAGAATGCAAATGATCCATTCTTATCTCCTTGTACAAAGCTCAAGTCCAAGTAGATCAAGGACCTCCACATAAACACTGAAGCTAATAGAAGACAAAGTGGAGAAGAGCCTTGAGCACATGGGCACAGGGGAAAATTTCCTGAACAGAACACCAGTGGCTTATGCTCTAAGATCAAGAATCGACAAATGGGATCTCATAAAATTGCAAAGCTTCTGTAAGGGAAAGGGCACTGTTAATAGGACAAAATCGCAACAAACAGATTGGGAAAAGATCTTTATCAATCCTACATCTGATAGAAGGCTAATATGCAAATATACAAAGAACTCAAGAAGTTAGGCTCCAGAGAATAAAATAACCCTATTAAAAATGGGGTAAAAAGCTAAACAAAAAATTTTCAACTGAGGAATATCAAATGGCCGAGAAGCTCCTAAAGAAATGTTCAACATCCTTAATCATCAGGGAAATGTAAATCAAAATAACCCTGACATGCCATCTCACACCAGTCAGAATAGCTAAGATCAAAAACTCAGGTGACAGCAGATGCTGGCAAGGATGTGATTGCAAGCTGGTAAAACCACTCTGAAAATCAGTCTGGTGGTTCCTCAGAAAATTGGGCATAGTATTACCCAAGGACCCAACTATACCATTCCTGGGCACTCAGAAGATGCTCCAACATGTAATAAGGACACATGCTCCACTATGTTCATAGCAGCCTTATCTATAATATACAGAAGATAGAAAGAACTCAGATGTCCTTCAGCAGAGGAATGGATACATAAAATGTGGTACATTTACACAATGGAGTACTACTCAACTATTAAAAACAATGAGTTCATGAAATTCTTAGGCAAATGGGTGGAAATAGAAAATATCATCCTGAGTGAGGTAACCCAATCACAAAAGAACATACATGGTGTGTACTCACTGAAAGTAGATATTAGCCCCCAAACTCAGAATACCCAAGATATAATTCACAGACCACATGAAGCTCAAGAAGAACAAAGACAAAAGTGTGGATGTTTCAGTCTTTCTCAAAAGGGGAAACAAAATACTCACAGGAGGAAATATGGAGACAAAATGTGGAGCAGAGACTGAAAGAAAGGCCATCCAGAGACTGTTCCACCTGGGGATCCATCCCATATACGGTCACCAAACACAGATAATGTTGTGGATGCCAAGAAGTGCATGCTGACAGGAGCCTGGTACAGCTGTCTCCTAAGAAGCTCTGCCAGAGCCTGACAAATACAGAGGCAGATGCTTGCAGCCAATCATTGGCCTGAGCACAGGGTCCTCAATGGAGGAGTTAGAGAAAGGGCTAAAGGAGCTGAAGGGGTTTGCAACCCCATAGGAAGAACAACAATACCAACCAACCAGACCCCCAGAGCTCCCAGGGACTAAACCACCAAGCAAAGAGTACACATGGAGGGATCCATGGCTCCAGCTGCATATGTAGCAGAGGATGGCCTTGTCAGACATCAATGGGAGAGGCCCTTGGTCCTGGGAAGGCTGGATGTCCCAGTGTAGGGAATGCCAGGCTGAGGAGGCAGGACTGGGTGGTTGGGTAGGGGAACACACTCATAGAAACAGGAGAGGGAGGATGGGATAGGGGGTTTGGGGGGACCAGGAAAAGGATAACATTTGAAATGTAAATAAAGAAAATATCCAATAATAAAAAGGAAAAAGAAAACAACAACAGCAGCAGCAACAACAGAACTTATGCCAGAGTCTGCCCAGAGGCAGTCTCACGTCTACCTACTTCAGAGAAAAGATTCTCCAAAAGGATGCCACAAAGATGGGTAGGTGGGAAGAGACACCCACTGCGTCATGACTTAAGACATTTTTCCAGAACACTGGTTGTATGGCTATTGTGACCTAGTCCTGCCCTTGGAGGGCTCACTGTCCAGTGGGTAGACAGGGACAGGGACATGCCTGACCTAGTCCTGCCCTTGGAGGGCTCACTGTCCAGTGGGTAGGCAGGGACAGGGTCGTGCAAGTGTGATAAGGAATGACAGGTGCAGTAGCAGAGTCTGCCCTAGGTCCCTGTCGATAACCTGCTATCAATAAAAGTTGTTTTCAAAAGACACATTTTGAAACATACGAAAGGCCGGGCAGTAGTGGTGCATGCCTGTAACCCCAGCACTCTGGGAGGCAGAGACAGGCAGATTTCTGAGTTCGAGGACAGCCTGGTCTACAGAGTGAGTTCCAGGACAGCCAGGGCTACACAGAGAAACTCTGTCTCAAAAAAAAAAAAAAAAAGAAAGAAAAGAAAAGAAAAAGAAAACAGAAACATACGAAAATAGAAGCAAAAAACCATGAGCCTTAACTGAAAAATAGTATCTTAAAGTAATCTTCAGTTTTATTTGTTGATAATTAAAAAAAATTAGCCTTTAAAAGCTAAAGACATCTATCTTGATACAAACAATAGGAATGTCCACTTAGTTATTTGTGATTTAAAAGTCTAGCCCTGCCTCTTGCTGTGCCCAGCGCAGCCATGGCTCATGGTCCCAAGAAACATCTGAAGTGTGTAGCTGCTCCAAAACACTGGATGCTGGCTAAGTTGATTGGTGTGTTTGCTCTCGTCCACCCAATGGTCCCAGAGGGAATGCTGGCCTCTGATCATCTTCCTAAGGAATAGGCTTAAGTATGCCCTAACTGGAGATAAAAGATTTGCACGCAGTGATTCATTAAGATTGATGGGAAAGTCAGGACCCTGATGGGTTTAATGTTGCCATGAGCATTGACAAGACTGGAGAGAATTTCCGTCTGATCTGTGACACCAAGGGTCCCTGTTCATTGTGTTACACCCAAGGAGGCCAAGTACAAGTTGTGCAAAGTGCGAAAGCTCTTTGTGGGCACAAAAGGAATCCCACCTCTGGTGTCCCATGATGCTCATACAATTTGATACCCCGATCCCCTCCTCAAGGTGAACGACACCATTCAGACTGATTTGGAGATGGGCAAAATAACTGACTTCATCAAGTTTGACACTGGGAACCTGTGTATGGTGACTGGAGGTGCGAGCTTGGGAAGAACTGGTGTGATCACCAACAGAGAGAGACATCCTGGTTCTTTTGGTGTGGCTCAGGTGAAAGATGCCAATGGCAACAGCTTTGCCTCTCGGCTTTCCAACATTTTTGTTATTGGCAAGGGCAACAAATCATGGATCTCTCTTCCCTGAGGGAAAGGAATCCGCCTCACCATTGCTGAAGAGAGAGACAGGAGGCGAGCGGCCAAACAGAGCAGTGGGTGAAATGGTCTCTAGGAGACAAGCTGGAGAAGTATTTGTCCAAGCCTTTCTAGGCAACATGCTAGATTAAGCAGCATGATGAAACTAAATAAATAGATAAATAAGTAAATAAGTAAACAAACAAACAAACATCTAGCCCTAAGTTCAGTTTAATCACCGCTGAAGAACAGTTCGCACATTCAAGTGCAGAAAAGTCTCCTGAGGTGACGTTCACACTTTGGTCTCTCTGCTCTGCTCTGCTCTGCTCTGCTCTGCTCTGCTCTGCTCTGCACTGCAAATGCTTTGGCTAAAGGCGGCACAGAGAACAGGAACCACATCTGCTTGCAAAAGGTCAGGAGCAGCAAAGCATTAAGAACTCTTTCTCCAGGAAAGTATGGTGCTCTGGGACATGCTGCTGGGACTGGGAGTCACCACAAGTTCCCTACAGGACAGAAAGTGATCAGCTGGAGGACTTTGAGGGATAAGGAAGACAGAACAGAGGCTGGGTTTTAGTCAGGGGGCTACAGTAATCCAGGGCAGAGGCACAGAATGGACTAGTGTCTGCTATGTCAACAGGCTCATTCATGCTAAAGGCTCTTTCCCCCAAGAGAGATTGGAGGGAGACTGTTTCCTTTGGCTACTGCTGGAACCCTTAAGCACTCATTAGCCCATGATTTGGTGTTCTCTTACAGGTCCATCTCATACTGAATCAACATATGCACTAAGTCTCTAGAGTAAAGAAAGTTGTCAAAGTGCAGAATAATTCCACCATAGTTCTAAAGTGAGTCATTGCTGTAAAACTTTCAGTGTTTAAATTTACTTTGTTTGGATTTACTCCCTATCACACGATCATTTATTTAAATTTCAACACCATTTTCTACTTCCCTGAAATTTTCCTATAAAAACTGTCTTTCAGAAATCACTTACACATTCTTTTTTTTTAAAGGTTCTATTTATTTAATGTATATCTGCATGTACACCTGCATACCAGAAGGAGACATCAGATCCCATTACAGATGATTGTGAGCCACCATGTGGTTGCTGGGACTTGAATTCAGGACCTCTGGAAGGGCAGCCAGTGCTCTTAACTGCTGAGCCATCTCTCCAGCCCTTACACAAACATCCTTATCTCTGGCTCTGCTTCAAGAGAACATTATTGACTATTTGAAAATAGCAATCACTTTTAGATTTTCAGCAATGTTATTGTTTCTTCCTGCACAAAACATTATAGTTATACCTCAATTTATAGAGATTTCTCATAAAGTTGTGCACTGAGCAATCCCAGGAATATATACCAAATCTGTTGGTTGAAATAATCTATTAGGGGCTGGAGAGATGGCTCAGCAATTAAGAGCACTGGTTGCTCTTCTAGAAGACCCAAGTTCAATTCCTAGTACCCACATAGCATCTCACAACTGTCTGTAACTCCAGTTCCTGGTGGGGGGCAGGGAATCAGAAACCCTCACATAAACATACATGCAGACAAAACACCAATGCACATAAATAAATCATGAAAAGAGATACCATCTGCTCATTTGTCACTGCTGTCATGTCTAAGGGCCGATGTCAAAAGCAGCTCCACACTTGCTAAAGCTCAACCAAAGCCTGACCGCCCTGAATGAGCTAGGAGGTGTTGGGTATCAGGCACTAACTGCTCCTTGCTCCCTATGGATACCACAGGGAGCTGGCAGCCAGGGCTGGCCGGAGAGGCACCTGGAGAGGGGAGCAGTGTAAATGGTTGGGCACACTATCAAACAGGTCAGATAATCTGAGATTAGAAAAGCTTTATTAGCCAGGCAGTGGTGGTGCATGCCTTTAATCCCAGCACTTGGGAGGCAGAGGCAGGTGGATTTCTGAGTTCAAGGCCAGCCTGGTCTACAGAGTGAGTTCCAGGACAGCCAGAGATACACAGAGAAACCCTGTCTCAAAAAAAAAAAAAAAAAAAAAAAAAAAAAAAAAAAAAAAGGAAAGCTTTATTACTGAGTTCATTTATTTATTATAAAAAATACTAAAAATATTTGGTTCCTTCCTCCACTGGAACACCAGCAATTATAAAAAATAGTGAGATTTTACACTAGCAATAAGGATGAAATAATAATTTCCTTAATTCCATTGTTGTGTGTGTGCACCAGATGGGGTAGTAGATATGTTAATCCCAGCGCTAGGGTAGCAGAGACAGGAAGATCCCTTTGAACTGGATACCAGCCACAGCTAAAGGTTAGGTCGAGGCCAGCCTAGCTTTAAAAACTTTTTTTTAACATTTAAAAATTGATCCATTCTTATCTCCTTGTACTAAGCTCAACTCCAAATGGATCAAGGACCTCCACATAAGACCAGACACACTGAAACTAATAGAAAAGAAACTGGGGAAGAGCCTTGAGGACATGGGCACAGGGGGAAAGTTCCTGAATAGAACACCAATAGCTTATGCTCTAAGATCAAGAATTGACAAATGGGACCTCATAAAATTACAAAGTTTCTGTAAGGCAAAGAACACCTTCAAAAGGAAAAAACGGCAACCAACAAATTGGGGAAAGATCTTTACCAACTCTACATCCGACAGAGGGCTATATCCAAGATATACAAAGAACTTAAGTTAGACTCCAGAGAGCCAAATAACCCTATTTAAAAAATGGGGTACAGAACTAAACAAAGAATTTGCACTTGAAGAACTTCGAATGGCTGAGAAGCACCTTAAGAAATGTTCAACATCATTATTCATTAGGGAAATGCAAATCAAAACAACCCTGAGATTTCACCTCACACCAGTCAGAATGGCTAAGATTAAAAACTCAGGAGACAGCAGGTGTTGGCAAGAATGTGGAGAAAGAGGAACACTCCTCCACTGTTGGTGGGATTGCAAGCTGGTACAACCACTCTGGAAATCAGTCAGGTGGTTCCTCAGAAAACTGGGCATGACACTTCCGGAGGACCCTGCTATACCTCTCCTGGGCATATACCCAGAGGATTCCCCGGCATGCAATAAGGACACATGCTCCACTATGTTCATAGCAGCCTTATTTATAATAGCCAGAAGCTAGAAAGAACCCAGAGGACACCTCGATGGAGGAATGGATACAGAAAATGTGGTATATTTACACAATGGAATACTACTCAGCAATTAAAAACAATGAATTCATGAAATTCTTAGGCAAATGGCTGGAACTGTAAAATATCATCCTAAGTGAGGTAGCTCATTCACAAAAGAACACACATGGAATGCAGTCACTGATAAGTGGATATTAGTCCAGAAGCTCTGAATACTCAAGACACAACTCACATATCAAATCATTCCCAAGAAGAAGGAAGGAGAGGGCCCTGGTCCTAGAAAGGCTTGATGCAGCAATGTAGGGGATTGCCAGGACAGAGAAGAGGGAGGGGATTGATTGGGGAATGGGCGGAGGGAAGAGGGCTTATGGGACTTATGGGGAGGGGAGAACCAGGAAAAGGAAAATCATTTGAAATGTAAACAAAGAATATAGAAAAAAAAAAAAAAAAAAAAAAAAAAAAACCTCTATGGGAAATGTAGCCCTAAGACTGTAGGTAAGGGGAAAATCCCTATGTTGAAATTAATGGGAATAGCAGTCTAATTAGTGATAACTCTATAATATTTTATATTTTAAATGGAATCTTTTGGTCTTCCACTTTACATAATCAGGTTAATATTTAATATGCTTGAGTAGAGATATATAGGCTCTAATAAAATGAATAGCTATTTTGTTTGCAACACTATTATCAATCAATTATATATCAATAGGTGCCATAAAATACAAACTTTAGCTTTGAAATTTTTATTATTTTAAGTTTAGAAAATTTCCTTGTAGAAACTATCTTTACACATTTATTTAACCAGTATCAGAATTAGCACAGATTACATATGGGCAGAAGGCATCGCCATTCTGTGGACCACTTGTTACTTCATAACAAAATGTTCACATTAAAGGCACTCCAGACAGAAAGCAAGGAATGCTATCTCTAAGCCTCTAAGATTTTGAAAGCATTCGAGTACCACTTCTTCACTGAAGATATTGAAATACCAGACAGAAAGAAACATCACAAATACTGTGTCTATGCTCTTCTCTTAGAGCGGAAGGGCCTAAGACCCAAGCACACTCAGAATCTTAAATACACATGTTACAATTTAAAAGCTGAAAATCAATGACTTAGGCATTTAGAAGTTTAAAAATAAACAGATCATGTCCAAAGGAAATACAAGAACAAGGTAATAAAGACAAAATCAGCAATTAACTAAAATGCAAGAAAGACTCAATAAAAGCAGTTTCTCTGAGTAGAACAAGATTATTAGCCGGGTGTGGTAGTGTATATCTTTCATCTGTGCACTGGGAGGCAGAGGTGGGCAGATCTCTGACTTCAAGATCAGCTTGATCAACATAGCCGGTCCCGGGACAGCTCGGGCTATATAGACTGGCCTGTCCCAAACTAAACAAAAATCACACAATGATAATACAAGCACTAACAGGAATAAAAGTGAGGCCATTACTTACCCTCTGTTCCTGGGATCACCCATGTGGTCACTGCACATCCTCCCTTTGGTGTGTATATATGTGTGCATGTTTCCAACTGTGTGGGTGCATGTGCGTGGGCCTGTGTGGGAGGGGCCCGCGGTTGACGCTGGAGTCTTCCTAGGTTACTTCCACCTCACTGAGGCAGGGTCTCTCAACTACGCGGGAATTTACCACCACGGCTAGTTTGCTTGCCAGCTTGCTCTGGGCCTCTGTGTCTGACATTCAAGAGCTGAAATTACAGACAGGCTGCCACATGTGGTGTTTATGTGGGGCTGGGGATATGGGGATCCTAACCCTGCTTCTCATGCTGGTCTGGCAGATGCTATAATCCTTGAGCCCTCCCCGACAGCCCCATTCGATCCTTTTTTAAGTTGTTGGATGTGTTTGTGGGCGCGCACGCATGTGCCTGTGAATGTGTGTGTGCTGCTCTAAAATGTATTTTTCCTTTACACGAGAGAATATTTTTCTTAATGTGCTATTCAAAACTTTTTCCATTTACTGCAAAGCAACCATTTGATTGATTCGTTTCATATCTACTGTTCATAAGAAGTCAACAGCCATTTTTATTATTGTTTTCTATATGCAGTGTGGCTTTTCTTCAAGTATTTTCACCTGGTACCCAGCCGTCTGGCTATGACGTGGCATGCTCTGCCGTTTGGCTATGACGTGGCATGCATTGCTTTCTATTTACCATACTTGAGATTCTTTGGATTAGTGATGATCTCTTGTTAATACATCAACTTCCAGAACTTTTTTGCTGCTACCTCTTCAAATATTTTTCTGCTCTTCCCCGTCCCTACCTTTGCGACTTATGGTGCTGATGTTATGTCGCTCTTTTTCAGTGATGTCATTCTAGAACTGCTAACTGTTGTTTTGTTTTGTTTCTAAGTTCCCTTTTAGAATACTTGGAAATACTTATAATGGCTATTTGATAATTGCTCTATGTTAATTCCATAATCTCAAGTGCATATGTATTAATTCTGTTGCTTCTATGTCCCACATTCCTCACTGCTTCCAAAAATATCCATTTTTTATTTTTATTTTTAATGTTATTTTGCATGAGAAAGAAGCTCCCGAATTCTGTGACTGATGAGCTAGGTTCTTCCCTTTTTCATTATACAGCGCAGGGCAAGCTGCTCTTCAGACTCAGCCCTCCTGTCTCAGTCTCCTCAGTACTGGGGTTACGGTGTGTATCACCTCTACCAGCAGCAAGCCTATATCTTCACATTTTTTGCTAACCTCAGGATGGTCCAGAGTGGCTCCTGAAAGGATGGAAAAACCGCTACTTCTAGAGCATACACTGCGCAGGCTAATGTCTAACCACCACAGCACCCACGGCAGGTTCGGAGACTGTGGCTCAGCACACGGAATCCTGAGGGTAGTGCTGTTCCCAGGGCCTGTGCGTCTGCCCAGGTCTACTGCTCTCCTGGGCGAGGGCTCCTCAGGGCCGCAGTGCTCTTCTGGCACTAGGGCTCACCACGGGTATGAACTCTGAGATGGAATGTTTGTTTTGGTTTGCTTTGTTTTCATTTTATCACATCTTAACTTTCCTAAGAACTTTTTTCTTTGACCTTTGACCTGCTAACTGTTTTTATTTTAAAAATCTCTCTTAGGAACTCATAATTATTTAGCAAAGAACTCAAACCAGACACTCATTCTTTTAACACAGTCCAGTGTTCTTTCCACATTAGGTTTAAAATGCTCAATACTTGGTGGTAGTGTGTGTGTGTGTATGTGTATGTGCATATATATATATATATATATGTGTGTGTGTGTATATATATATATATATCTTGTGTCCTGATTTGTTCCAGTATTTAGTTTCTAGTAGATCTGCTGCCTGCATTTGATTTTTAAAACGAGAACCATTCCACTGCTAAAGCTTAAATAACTCATGTAGAGAAATCTCATTTGCTTAAAGTTATCCCTGAACCACTATTCCGACCATGAAAACTAAATCATCCACACAGTATCTTAAGAAAGGCAAGAGATACTATGTCCTTTCCAAGTCTGTGCTCCTTACCCCATACCGGGGCCCATAAAGCTTGTTGCTTTTCCCTGTCAGTCAGTCAGCTTCTGAGTAGGAGCAGAGGCTTGAGTTCCACTTCTTCCAATGCGTGCCCTGATGCTGATGAGACCCGCTGCATCTCTTTGTGCACAAGGCATCTATTAACTTGTGTTTGTAGGGTATTCATGCTTTGATTCATTTTTAAAAAGATTTACTTATGTCTTCTGTATAACTGAATATGGGCACCACATATGGGCAGAGGTCAGAAGAGACTGTCAATCCCTGGAACTGGAGCTACAGGGGGGTGTGAGCCACATGGTGGCTCAGACGGTGCTGAGAACCAGAGCTGTGTCCTCTGTAAAAGCAGCCAGGGCTCTTATCCTTTGCCTCTCATGAGGTTTTTAGGAAATGAGAGCTATGAGCAGGAGGAATAGGAAGGAAGCTGGTTTATAAAGCAGGCTTTTAAGAGAGTCTATTGAATTCATAGTAGAGATGACTAATTTAGTCAGAGCTCAACGGCCTCATGGACGCTCCTACCTGTGCAGCTGAATATATTCTCGGGGTCTGTTGAGCAGGTGAAGGAATCGGTCCACGATCTTGTTCTTTCCTACACCCTGCAAGTACACAAAGAGATTTACACAGTAAGAAGCTTTGGAGGTAAATTTCCGGCAAGCTACTTCTTCAAAGGTCTATTTGTTTTGTTGTTACTAAAACCCAAACCAGCAAACACGCATGGCACATGTCTGTGACACAGAGGCCACTGGAGGCTCTGACTCTGAAGCACGGCATCCCTATGCCATTCTTATGAGAGGCTAGCATCTACTCTTGCCTTCTTTTAGTTTCAAGCTAAGTCTCATATTGCCACAGAACACTGAAGACTGCAGGTTATGAAATGCCGTCAGAGGCAATCAGGTATATATAAAAATAATGACTTTTCTCCAGTTACTTAGAAATACTTTTTTTCAGTTACAGGAAGATAACTAGAACACTGTAGATTTTTTTCGTGATTTAGTTCTGTAATTTTTCCTTTAAAACTCTGGCACTCTAACATTGGGCATATTAATATAATCTAACTGTATGTGCTCTTTTTTTTTAATTAAAGATCTATTTATTTATATGTAAGTACACTGTAGCTGTGTTCAGACACCCCAGAAGAGGGCATAAGATCTCATTATGGATGGTTGTGAGCCACCATGTGGGACTTGAACTCAGGACCTTCAGAAGAGCAGTTGGTGCTCTTAACCTCTGAGCCATCTCTCCAGCCCCATATGTGCTCTCTTAGATGTGCCCTCCCTCCCTCTGGCTCAGGCTGGAGCTACTGCAGAAGGCAGACCACGCCCACGTTACCTCCCTACAGCTAGGGAAGTAAGAGTGTGAAGAGCAACAGTTAAAGAGCTGAGCTCAGTATCGTAGGGAATATCAGTAACGGCATTAATTTCTTATACTTTATAAGGTCTAGGTTAAGTGTTTTCATGTGCTGTTTAATCACCACACAGATGTGGCACCATCAGTTAGGAAATACGATTGTCTTCACCTCACAAACCCAGAAGGGGAGGCTCAGAACTGCTAAACAGCACAACCGCCAGTCAGTGGCAGAGGACTCAGTTCTGGGTGTGTGCGATCCTCAAGGTCATCGTTTTAGTCCCTGTGCAGTGGGTTATATTTTCGGTATGAAATTCATTTAGGCAATCTGGGCCTCCAGCTGGCTGTTTCAATGAGGCTTCAGTTTTTAGCAGATGTTTGTAAGCCCCCTAATTTGATGTTATTTTGTTTGTTTGTTCTCTTACTTGGTCTCCTCCAGTTGTCTGTGCTGGAGGCTGAGAGCATCCGACTTAGTACTGGTCTGGTATCCATCTGCTGCTTCTGCTACTTGCTCTTTATTCTACTTTTGCCTGCTATGTGCTTACAGACTCACTCAAAGTGGAAGCACGGCTTTCCCGGGCCATTTCCTAAGCAATACAGAACCCAAGGCAACACTGTCGAGACGCCGAGTGGCTGTGGCTGTGGCTGTATGAGGCATCCAAGATGCCTCGAGATTTAACCTGAGGCCTGGGAAGGCCCAGAACATGTAGGGCTTGATTTAAAATAGTCATGAAATTAGAAGGTGTGGGGAGCGGGAAGCAGGGGGTGTCCTAGCAGGGAGAGTGCTCTAAGGGGAGACTTGTGGGTTCTGTGATCTAGAGGTCTACAAGAAGTCCAAGACCACAGCAGAAGTGGAGAAGGGACTGTAAGGAACAGGCCAGCTAGGGAGGTGGCTCTAAGTGTGGCAGAGCCAAGGCAGCCAAGAGTCTGCACTGGTTCCAAGAGCAGCCACTGAGGCTGGGGAGTGGCAGAGTCAGATGTTCAGTTCTGGGGAACTAGTCTGACGAAATGGCAGAGAGAAAGAAGTGAGAGCAGCGGAATCAGCGGAGAACCTCTTTAAAGGACTCCATAATGATGACAACGAGAAGCAAGCAGACTAAAGAGACAGTCAGGAAAGCCTATGGAGGGTGCGAGGGATGGCAAGGAGATGACGCCATCAGTCTTCGTCCTGGCTGAGAGTGGTGAGAGCAGGCTGTCAACTGAGAAAGAGACAGGAGGAGACGAGGGCTGGCTGGGCAGGGCAGGGAAGTTTACAAGGGCGGTTTAATCCTGGACATGTTTATTTGGAAGTGCTGGTTTCCACATCTGCTTCTCCCTCTTCAATCCCGTCTGGGCTCCAGAGCTGCACATCCTAGGGCTGCTGGAAAGGTCCCGCCCCACCTCCACCCTCACCCTCACCCTCACCACAGCACAGCACAGCCCACAGTTTGCTCAGCTCCTTTCCTAGGCCAGATCTCATCCGGTCACTTCCTACTTCACTTTAAGAGGCTCTCACAGTTCCTTCGAGGAAATGCTGACAGAATAATCTAGGAAGGAATTTCTGTAAATATCCGGAGCAAAACAAAACAATTACAGCTGTGTGTTCCTTCTAATCATAGTTTTGTCTAGAACAGAAGATCCTGAGGAGTACTTTAATTGAATAAGTACATAAATAATGTCTAATTTTTCTGTCATAAAAATTACAGCCACTCCCCTTTCTCACTGGGAAATGAGAAAATAAGACATTATTCAATGGGTAACTGCTAAAAAATTACCTGCTAATATTTTCACTTTATCCCTGTGCAAATTTATCTTTACTTACTAGCCACTATTCTATAAATTCAATTTGTCTCTTTTAATAAAATTAACATAAAATAAATTCTTACATAGGTATTGAGATTACATTTAGTGAGTAAAACTTTTTAAAAAGGTGAAGGAATTAGAGATCTCATGAAATTAGCTCTTCTCTGTCCGTCATTGCCCTGCTGAGCTCTTTGTGACAACACACTAGAGAGGTGGCCTCAGAGGGGCAGGAGCCAGAGGGCTGGGGGTAACAGGATGGGAGGCTCACAGGCAGAACTCAGACCAAAGGCCTGGACCCTGCACTCTTCCAGCCCGGGGAGCTCGGGCCACAATGTCAAGAACTTAAGAGTTTTATTATTTCAGTTAAACTGTGTGCTTGGGCAATTAAGTCCTTTGTAGAAGAAAGGGATCTAGAGCTGCTTTCCCCGAACTCTCTATTTGTATTCTATCACAGAGGGAAAGGAGAAAAAGAGTAGGAGAAAAGGGCTAAGAAGAATAGAAATCGGGCCAAGAAAAATTCATCCAGAAATGGCTTTGGGTCCTGAGACTGAAATGTGAGACTTCACATCAGTGACAGGGGCTTGAAGAGGCTCCTCAGCAGAAGTGACCTGAGGCCGACACTCAGTTCACTGCTGTGTGCTCCCATCGGCCTCCTGTCTCCACAACAGCTGACTACAAGGCCCATCCTGGCTCACCTGCTATTTTCCAGCCACCCCTCAGCGTTCTGGTCAGATATCCTCACTTCTCCACAGCTTAGCCTGGCTACTCTGTTTCCTCTTCTTCAATCCTCAGCTCAGAATCACTCCTGTATCTTTCTAGAACACTGCCATGCCCTAGAGGACACCAGTAAAGTCAGGTGCCAGGGCAAGAGGGCATCCCTCCCAGATGTCTGTGTCTCATGACTGGTGTAACCTTCAGGTAATAAGCAACAAAGACTGAAGGAAAGCGGAGAAAAGGGGAGGAAGTCGGACCCTGCACCTGGCTCTTCCTAAGCGGACAAACAGCCCTTATAAGGTGCCTTCTGCTTTTTTATGGTGAAAGGTTCTATGATGCTCTGAGTACAGAAAGGGGAGAGATTAACATTTACAGAGCTGTTGCTCATATGCAAATACCCCTCAGTGCAAAATGGCTGGCATGCTCACATCAGCCACATACATGGAGATAATAACACGCCTGTTGTGGAGGGAGGCGCTTACATTAAGTTCTGGGCCATGAAGAATTGAAGACAACTCCATGTGGTATAGTGTCTTGAGCTGTACTTCATATTTTATCACACAAAACAGACATTAAGAGGCAGCCTCCTTGACTGCATTTAGGAGGCTTTGTGTCCCAATGCCATGGAGTCAAACAAATGTCTGTCAACCCAAGGTTTTAAAATTGACCAGACCAAGTATCTGGGAATGTCCTGCGTGGATGGAGGGCAGCGAGTGAGGGGGCGGGCCAGGCCTTTCCTCTGCAGCCATGCTTTAAGTGCATCCAGTGCTTGCCGTGGACAAGTGCAGCTCCTGCTCTACAGTGGCTTGCTTGCCCCTTCTTTCCAGTTTCCCTGAATTCCTGAATAATTTGTACAATGTTGATTCAGTGTGCATGATATTTAGAAATTATCTTTCAATAGCATTTCTAGTCTCTTTTTAGAAGAGTAAGTGAATGTCCCTATATATTACACACAGTAAACAATAGCAGAATAAAATAATTGTAAGAACTGGCTTTTTTTAAATTGAAAATTTTCATTAAATGGTGGACCTTCAAATTTTTTGCCTAACACTTCTTCTAATTCATTACACTGGAGTTTGGACACCAGGATTATAGTCTGCGCACCACTCTTACCTGGAGGTTTCGTAACCTGCCTCTGAGCTTAGGTTTGCTCATCTAATACAGAGGCAGAGGCTAACTGGTCTCTAAATACTACCATATCCTTTATTCTTATGCCCGAGAAGGAGAATCCTCTATACACTCAGTGGCAATTTCTTATTTTTTCAAGTTCTCTCAATAAAAGCAGATTATATAGTCAGAAAAAACTTTACTGAAAATGAACAGGAAATAATGCTAGATATTCACAAAGATGGGTCTTATAACAGCCAAGAAAAGAAGAGACTCCAAAGGCATGGCTCCCACACAAAGCTTCCTGAACAGGCTATGATCCTTTTCTTACATGAGTAAAATCTGTATTTCTGTAATCTGCTTATGAAATACACTGTTACTATACACAGCAAAGAAAGTCTGGAAGTGTGGTCAGCCTCACTACCACCAAACCAGCATGGAGGGGATAGGGAGATCAACGCATGGTTTTCTTAGTAAAAATGGTTTACTAAGAAACACAAGGCAGAATAACTAAAATGGTGGAGAGAATGTGATAGAATAGCAAAAACTTTCCAGACCACATACAAATCAGGCAACTTAAGTCCTGAAGAGATCTCGGAAAGGCTCAAACACGGGCCTGAAGCAGCATCGGTGGCCTGAGGAGACCAAGCCCTCCCCAGCCACGGGCCGGGGCCGCTGGAGTCACTGGAAGTGTAGCGCACTGAGTTACCCAGTTCCCTGCTGTCGCGACCAGCTGGGAAACACAGGCGAGAACATTCCTGTACAAACCGTTCAGTCCCTCTGCAGACATCAGACAGTGACACTGGCACGGTGACATGGCACACTACTAATGAACACAAAAGAACCTGCTTGGGCCCATTTCCAACTAGTTAGCAAAATTCACACATTCTTTAATTTTGGCCACAAAATATGGGCAGCGTCTTAATACTAAATAACTCAACAAGCAATTGTGAAATCTTTGTCCACAGAAAAAACTGATCCTAGTAAGGCTGTAATTAATAAAGGGAAAAAGATTTAGAAAATAACAACAATGGTCAAAGAATCCTGCTTGGCTGATGTTAACTAAATGTCTTCTGACTTTTACAATGCAAAATAGATACAAATAAATGCTATAAAATTAAAAGGTTATGTCCAGCTTAGAACAAATGAATATTATTTAATTTTGTTGTATAAATTAATCAAGAAGTTAAATGGGCTTAATAAAGTTTACTCTAAAAAAGTTCCCTCAAGAGAAATTCACTAGATTGGTATAATTCTATATATTTATACTATAAGTGAGACAAGCTCTCTCAAAATAAAGATAATGGGAGAAAACAGCTTTCTGTCATGATGTGAAACATAAGACATGGTCCTGGGCCGTGTACTGAAGGCTGGCTACCAGCTGGGCCACTACTGATGTGACTGGATAATGATATTGGGATAGACAGCTTGCCAGTCAGGTCTAGCTGAAGGAGAGGGGTCACTGAGTGGCGCCTCTGATAGGTTTATGTGCTCCTGGGCCCTTCACTGTGAGATGAGCCTATTCCCTCCACCATGTCTTCCCAACATGAGGTTTTAGGCTGGCTGCACACCCAGTGGAATGGAGCCAGTCGGCCAAGGCTGAGACCTCTGAAATGGAGCCACAGCAACTCGTCTGCTTGTTACAAGCTTTTCTTTCAGGTGTTTGTCACAGTGAGACTCTCAAACAGATTTTGATGGATACTGACTGGAACAAACCAGCAGTAGACTTAGACTTGCAGCACACAGGAAAGAGACCATTAAGAAAGCTGCAAAGAGAATGGACTCCAAGACGACAGGCAAAATGGCTGTCAGTAAAGCATTTGCCGCATGGACATGAGGGCCTGTGCTCAGAGTCCCAGCACCCATGTCACAGACACAGTCATGGCAGTACCGTGCCTACAGTCTCAGGACTGGGAAGGTAGACGAGAGATCCCTGGGGCTTGATGGAGCACAATCAGTGACTCAGCTTAAAAAACCTACAGTGGAAAGTGGTTGAGAAGATACTTGACCTTGACCTCTAACCTTACGCAAACGCAAATGCACATGAACAAACACATGAATCTCAAAAGTTTTGGAGAAATAGAGGATTTTCAAGATGTTATTGGTTGTTGAATGGCATAAATATGCACTCTATTTTTATATAAAAGAAAAACGTGAATGTCCTTTATTCTGTGTAAAAACTGCAGTCTTTATCCTGGACTATCATAATTATTCAATAAAGTCTGTCATTGCATTTTTGCTGCGGTTAAGTTCTAGACTATTATTAGAAAGAATTAGTAGACTAGAACTTGTGTGATACTGGAGAAAATGAGATCTTGGGAGATCTGTCTGCCACTAAGTAGCTATGTGATCTTGGACAAATAGCAGAGCCTTTTAAAGCTGGTCTGTTTCTGGGGAAGATATAGAAAGTACAACTTTTATTGTACTGGACAGTGTTATTGTAGAACTAAGTAAATGATTAAAAGCATTGGAAGTTGTAAAGTATACACACATGTAACTGCTTTTAATCCTTGTTCACTAGAAAACTATATAATTCAACTCCAGATAAAATTAAATACACAGCACAACAATCTTCGTTGAATCAGTAGGCAACCGCACAGATGTTTAGAGGACAGCAATACTGAATTTATCTGTGACAGCAAATAAGAAAGGCTTCCTAGAGAACAAAGCACCCGAGGATGTTCCCAGGCTATGATGACAAGGCTGTGCCATTTACCAAAAACAATAGACAAGGGCTGAGGGCGCAGCTGGGCATGCGAATCTTCACAAGAGAAAAATAAAAATCGTGAAACACACTAAAAAGCTAAGACTAAAAACTAGAGCAGGCAGCTATTATTTGGTAAAGCATAACAAAATTTTGGCTTAAAATGAAAAAAATCACAAGTGATTTTATCAAATTGTTCAGGTAGGAGTGGCTGTGAATAATTAATTGTACCTCATTAACCACAGGCCAGATGTTGATGATTTGCTGTGAAGTCTTGCCTAATGCCAAACCCAAATGACACTGCACAGCTGATTATGTAGCTGATTAAACTTTGATTTCTAAAACAAAACAGGCAAGGCTTTAAAACAATGCTTATGCAAGGGCAGCCAAGCATTTTTAGATGGTATTAGAATAGTATGTTCCCATCAAATGTCTAGCAAAACGCAACTGCTTTCAAAACTCAAGCATGTTGGGGGTTGGTCTGGTGCTGTATATACAAATGCTAAATCCTGTACCCCAAGATCTGGTCGCCCCAAGAAAGAGAGTTCTCACACACACCAGTCTTTATTATGTAAACCTTGCTCCCCAATTTAAAGTTAATTGATTAATAAAAGGCTAGAGTCTGTGATTGGGCAGTAGCGAGAGAAAGGTGGGACTTGGGTCCAGTGAAGGGTCTCAGGAGAGACCAGGGAGAGGAGGAGAAAGGAGACAGAGAGGGAGAGGCTGCCATGGGAGGAGAGGGACCATGAGCACATGGCCGGGAGAAGTGGCCCCTGAGGACAAGCAGAAGGAGGAGAAAGCCTGGGCGTGGCTCAAATAGCAGGTCAAAGGGACATGCAGCTGAGATGTAAGTTACAATAGCTGACCAACCACCTGCCCGATCTAGGCTGAGAGCTTGTAAATAACGGGCTAGCTAAGATATATAATTTATTTTACACAAGTGTTCTTATCCCAAAATGTTTATTCATGGGGACTTTGTAATCAGTAACTCAATTTCTGTAAATATTTGTGCTTCATATGGACAATTACTCACAAAAGAAGGAGGTGCTGGGAAGTTTGTTCTTTGTATTCTAGAGCTGGGGACTCCCCTTACCCACTTCCATAAGCATCATCAGTTAAGAAATGAGTAGGCATCATGCTAACATGAAAATATAAAACTGAAGGCTCCTGATTACCAGGGAAGTGGCAAGGCTGTAATTACAGGGAGGGAGCACTGTGCAGAGTGCCCACATCTGCAGCAGAGGCTCCTAAGTGACCAAGAAGTGAAGTCCAGGGCACCTGTCCCATCTGGTTCAAGGGTGGCAATTCTGCCGTATTTACTAGAAAGACTGCTCTGGCATAAAATCCTACACCAAAAATAGAAACTTTAAAACGTATTTTGTCTAAGTAAAATGTAAGTCACTTTATTCTCATTTAATTTGGCAAGTGTGGTACATGGGCCTGTTTTCAGCTTCCTAACAGATATATGTGGAATTCTATTTAATGCTATAGATACTTAGGCAGGATGGAATTATATGCAAGGGGGAAAGGTAGTGCAGTGGCTATTCCTGGTTGTCAACTTGACTATATCTGGAATGAACTACAGTCTAGAATTGGAAGGCTCACCTATGATCCTAATTTGGAGGCTCAGAGATATAAGTTTCTGACCTGGATCTTGGCATGGAGACCTTGAAGCATAGTGGCTGAGACAAGGAGATCTCCCGAGTTCAAGATCATTTGGGATTAAAGGCGTGGATGCACACACCCCCTTTTTTTATGGGTATTTTTTTTATTCGATATAATTTATTTACATTTCAAATGATTTCCCCTTTTCTAGCCCCCTACTCCCCGAAAGTCCTGTAAGCCCCCTTCTCTTCCCCTGTCCTCCCACCCACCCCTTCCCACTTCCCCGTTCTGGTTTTGCCGAATACTGCTTCACTCAGTCTTTCTAGAACAAGGGGCCACTCCTCCTTTCTTCTTGTACCTCATTTGATGTGTGGATTATGTTTTGGGTATTCCAGTTTTCTAGGTTAATATCCACTTATTAGTGAGTGCATACCATGATTCACCTTTTGAGTCTGGGTTACCTCACTTAGTATGATGTTCTCCAGCTCCATCCATTTGCCTAAGAATTTCATGAATTCATTGTTTCTAATGGCTGAATAGTACTCCATTGTGTAGATATACCACCTTTTTTGCATCCACTCTTCTGTTGAGGGATACCTGGGTTCTTTCCAGCATCTGGCAATTATAAATAGGGCTGGATGCACACACCCTTAATCTGGGCCACACCCTCTGCTGGAGACCCACAGGCCAATAATCTGGGCCACACCCTCTGTTGGAGACCTACAGCCTTTAATCTGGACTACACCCTCTGCTGAAGATATATAAGGACATTAGAAGATGAAGATTCTCTCTCACTCTTCCTTGCCTGCTTGCCTCGTGGGACTGAGAAACTGCTAGATCCTTGGACTTCCATCCACAGCTGCTGCTGATCATTGTTGGGGAGTTGGACTATAGACTGTAAGTCATTGACAAATTCCCTAACTATATAAAGACTATCCATACGTTCTGTGACTCTAGAGAACCCAAACTAATACAGGTAGGATTGCATTTAATAAAGGTAAAGATCATCGAGATACCTTAAAAGCCACACTCACTTCCTCTAGTTTCCCTTGCTTTAAAACTTGCGGTTGGCATCCAACAATCTTCTAGAATACGTCTAGTTACATAGAAGCTTATACTTCCTTGTGGAGTCCCGCCAGCACTCATTTGTAAACAGAAGGCTGGGCAGCTTCTAACTATAACCACTTCATATAAAGAGTAACGAGTATATTTACATTTATGCCAACCTACTGTTGACTTCTCTGTCATACTTAATCCCCAAAGCTTCCCCCATTTTGTTTCCCGAGTTGTCATCAATGTTTTAGAAAGAGAGAAGGGGGAGATGGATCACTGCTACAGTGAGGAAACTGGTGTTTTCTCTGATTTTTTCAGTGAAGCAGCAGCTATACCACCACAGGGAGCTGAGTCCACGCCTCTCGTCTGCCTGCCCCTTCTCATGGTTTACAAGGCAGGAATGAGCACAGGTGAGGAATCTATAACACTGGAGGTGTGAAAACCCACGGATCAGCAGAGCTGGATGTTAGTGTGCAGGCTACTGAGGAAGGACCTCGTCACCATAACTGCGAACATACACCATCATGAATAAAGAGCGGAGACAGAGCAGGGCAGCCTCGTCCTGCACTGGCTAAGGGCCACCTAAGGAGTCTCTGCACTCCTCACACCCTCAGGAGCAGGGCGACAAAGGCGAATCAGAGTCTTGCCTGTTCTACACACAGATGTCAGCTCATGAAAACAAGTTTGAATGGTGGGTGCTCAGTTGGCTATCCTGTTCCACCTGGGTCTTTAGCCAGCCACGTTCGTCCAACCCCCACCTTCTGATTGGTGAATACAAGCATGAGATGCCACTTTACAGCTAAATGCCAGCTCATGATTGTTCGGAACACAAAGATCATCCAGCTCTGGTCATAGGGCTCCTGTCTCAGATTCTGAGCTATCTCAGGCAAATGGGCACTGAGCTATGTGCTCCCCTGGGTTTCTACTGACCCAACAGGAACACATTTATAGAAGAGTTCAGTCCATTGTTCTCAGATCTCCTGAAAAAAAAATCTGTCTAAATTTTAAATTCAAATTACTTCTAATATTTTATGAATTATTGATATTTATACTTTGTCTACTAAGTAGAAAATGTGGAATCCTCTAAGATACTTCTCAAATACATGATACTTTTTCAAATACCTGACAAACACTATCCATGAAGCATCAGGAGGCCAATAAAACCAGGCACTCAGTGGCTCACTCACACTGGGAGACAGGGCAGGTAAATTTGTGAATCTAAACAGACGCTAACAGTGAGCTAGGACAACTAAAAACCTGGGCGTGCAACAGGTCTCAGGGTTTGCTTCATTTCCACAACAGCACGTTGCCACTGTGAGGAAGAGCACACACAGAGACAAGACAAGGGGCTGGGGTGGGCGTGCAGGAGAGTTTCTGACAAAGACCAGAGGCTGAGATACAGCGTCAGGACAAAGATCCACTCTGACTTAGATTTGAGAACAGATTTCAAGCTGAGGAATTCTCAAGATGACTGAAAACAATGGGATCAGAGATGGAGATAACAAACTGTCTGAGGGCACCGGACACTCCATTAGATTGTCTACAAGATGCAGATAACCAGTGCTGCTGCTGGTGGTGTAACCAGTGATGAAGGCTGCGGCGGCGGTGGTGGCGGCGGCGGTGGCTCAGGCTCACACCTTTAGTCCCAGAACTTGGGAGGCAGAGGCAGGTGGATCTCTCTGAGTTTAAGGCCTGCCTGGTCTACAGAGATAGTTCCAGGACAGCCATATATAGAGAGACCCTGACTTGAGAAACAAACAAAAAGACTCAGGCAGCAGAAATAGTTAATCTAAAAGTCTCTTCAACATGGGTACCCAATACATGCTGGTGATAGACTTTTAGGTTTTTAGTCAAAAATCAGAAAATCCTTCTGATATGAAAATGGCTGATCTATCAGTCATGTCTTAACCTCTAGAAATCTGCCATTTGCACTCCAGTGTCCGGGAGAAGCCGTCCCAGAGCCCCAGAGCCTGTACGCTGAGCCTGCTCTCTGTCATTCTGATCTGTTGCTGAGTTACCAGCCCTGGCTGTCCCTGGTGTCACTCACTTGACAGCAGGAATCTTCAAAGGACACACTAAGTGCACCAGGCTTTACGTGCCCAAAACATTTCTGTTAAGAACCCTGGCCTTGAGCCAAGCTAGATGGCACACATTTATAATCTCAGCATTCAGGAAGCAGGGGGGGGGACCTCTGAAGAGTTCAAGTCTAGCCTGGTCTACATAACAATTTCCAGACCAGCCGGGGATACACAGTGAGACTCCTAAACCCCTCTGGGTTTGTGAGCTTTGGGATAGAAGCGAGGAGGGGCAGGGGAGGGGTGTTGATGCAGCACACATTATAAAGTTCTAAAACATAAAAAGTAAAGAGTAACAAAAGCATACTACTATACTAAAGAAATAAAAGAGCTCTGGGCTTTATACATTTGTAAGACTGGAGTCGTGACTCGGTGAGACCAGACCACCAAAGACTCAATGTCACCTGCCAGCCATTCATCATAAGCCTACAAAAACTCACTAGAAAAATGACTCTCAGTAAACAGAAGCATTCCAAATGGGGAAAAACAACCATGAATTATAGATTTTTATGTTTAATTCTTGTTTAGAAAAAAAATGAACCAAGAAAATAAAAAGAAAAAAATGCTTTTAGAACTTCCCCAGGATGCGCGCGTCTTATTTTCAGCTGGCACTCAGCGTGGTGTGAAGTACTTCCTATGCTTTACCAGGAGTCATCTTTAGCTCAGCAGAGTGCATACTGCTTACGTTGCCAGGTTAGACCTCTGGAAGCTGAGCCGTTTGCCAGAGACCACTCAGATGGGAGCACTGCGGCTTGACCTTCCACCACTAAACTCCAGATCTAGGCCTTCAGCAACAGACCCAGCTGGCGGGCTCTTCAGGGGAAAGCGCTTGCTGAATAGGCCTGATTCCTGGACAGAGTGTGAAAGAGTCTGAGGTAGACACTGCACACTGTAAGCTGAGCACTCCTACAGAGAGGAGGCGGCAGAGAGTCACTTATGGGCAGCCAGCCTGGAGTCTGGAAAGAAAGCCTGCCTCAAAAGCAAGGTAAGGGAGACAGGTAAAGTTGTCCTCTGACCTCCAAAAGTGATTGGATCTATATTATTATATAAGTACAAAACAAGAAACACACACACACACACACAAGCCAAGCTTCTGGTTGCCCTTAAGATCAACTTTTAAAAACAAAGTGCTTGTCATTTTGCATCTGATAATTCAATTGACGAAAATTACCAGAATGTTCTAAATAATGAGTGTCTGTCTATCCATCTCTTACATAAACATACACAGAATAACATATGCACTCTACAATGTACTTGTAACATGTGAGGAACCCAGGACAGAAATGGACAAGAGAAACACGGCTCTTCTTCCCGTGGGACATACAGATTGGGAGGATGGTCACTACCTGGGAAATAGGGCTCTGTGAAACTAGTTTGAAAACAAGGATCGAAGAGAAGAGACGCAAGGGAAGCTCTCTCACCCAGGACAAGGCAGTCTCTGTCCCAGGAACTGCGGAGGGAGACCCTAGGTAGAAGGACAGGCATGCAAGGGCCAAAAGACAAGAACCTGTAAGGAAGGTTAGGGGGTCCAAGGTTAAGGAAGACACACTAAAGCCTGGACAGAGCTGGCACCCTGCACTATCGTGTGGCACAGCGAGGATGTGGGCTCTGTGTAAGCAACGAGGAGGGACTACAGCACACATATGTGGGAACACTTAGGTTGTGCCCTGAACGACCTGGGTGAGAGTGAGCTCAGCCTGCGCAGGAGAGGCAGTGACAGCTAGAGCTTTCTGCACTCCAGGTGGAGGTGACAGGGCCTGACTAGGGCAGCAGAGCTGGCCAGCTGCAAACCTTCATGAGGGAAATGGACAGTGTGACAGGAGGTGGCAGAACACCTTGAATCTTGGGATAATTCTAAGTATTAGTTGGCATAGATCCCTGTCTTGATGGTAAAGAGTTTTATGCTGTAAATTTAAACATATCATTTTATTAGGAAGAGGAAGAATTTCCAAATTCTTATTCTCCAAAGAAGGAACTACTGTATTAGCAATCACTCCTCTGTGCTTGGCTCCCAGCCAAAACTCACCTGGTTACCAACCAATAGCAAGTGTTCTCCAAGGACAAAGTCTTTAAGCATGTCTTCCATCACTACCATGTGCTGGAAAAAAAGATACAATCAGATAACGTTAGCTATATGGATGTTATCTAGGAGTTTAGAACATATACTGTAATAAAATAAGTAACTTACTTCAATTAAATACATTTTTATTATTGTTGTTTGAGACAAGGTCTCTATAGCTCTGGCTATCCTACCGACTCTATATAGATCAGGTTAGGCTAAAACTAGAGATCCACCTGCCTCTGCCTACCTAGGACTGGGATTAGAGGTAAACACTGCCACACTTGACATGTTTAATGATTTGGATATAAGTAAGTTCAGTAATAAATTATTATTTCATCAATATTGAAAACTTCAAGTGCTGAGTAAGAACAAATTATTGACCAATATTTCAACAAATTTCTATAATTCAACTCAAACATTTGTATTTAAACTCTGTAGACTTGGCTTTAATTTAATGTAACATTTAAACTGGCAATTATATAAGTAAACAAAGCTACCAAAAGCAACCAAATGTCTCCATTTTGAACTTTCTTTTTTTAAAGTGTGTGTGTGTGTGTATAAAGAGAAGGCACTGGAAACTGAGGTGTGCTCATCCACACACACAGCTATGCACAGTCAGAATTTAAAAAGTACTCTTTACCTTCCATTTTTTTTCATTTGAATTATGATACAACATAATAAAAAGGGTGAGATTCTGGTTGCATCGGCCACAGCGGAGACTGTGTTCTCTTTGCAGACTGAGAAATAGGACACTGTGAGTAGGTTACAAAGGCTCATGGGACTGAAGGAAGAGCTGTGCCCCAGCACAGTCTGAACCCCAAGTCCCACTTCTAGGTTTCTGGATCAAATCAACACCAGCCTCAAGTGCTCAAGGTACTCAAGTTCTATTTTTGAAAACAGCAAATTAACCTTTTATTACGCATCCACGCTGCAGACATTTTCCAGAATTTTACTTGCTTGCTTTTCTTGAACTGATTTTTTGACACTCAAAATCTATCAAATTCTGCAATATTTTCGTTCTTTTTTCCCTTAGAAATAAAAAAACTTACAAAGCTATTTTTCCTCCCTTCAAGAATATTGAATTTATTGGTATTAATTTTCTTACATTAGAAACACTGGGAAAGAAAGTTTTAACAAGGTTTAAATAAATAAAAAAAAACGATATTTACTGTCTTTCTGGAACACTAAAAAATAAAATAAAAAGCACCAGGTTATCAGTATAAACAAAGAGTATCCTAATAGCATACAGATATGACTACCTTCTAGAACAGTGTTTCCCAACCTGTGGGTCGCAGTCCCTTTGGGGATTAATCCTGTCACATGAATCACATATAAGATACTTACATTAGAATTCATAACTAGCAAAATTACAGTTATAAAGTAGCTATGAAAGTAATTTTACAGTTGGAGGTCGCCAGGACATGAAGAACTGTATTAATGGTGGTGACATTAGGAAGGCTGAGAAGCACTGCTCTAGAAGGAGGACCTAGGACATCACTTATCCTGGCAACTGCTGCTAAGATATTCTCAAGACTGCTTCCTTTTCACTACGTGAAAACTTGGTGGTAAACTCAAGACCCTAGTACTTCCTGAAACTAACCAGACAAGCAGCTGGAGGAATGAACAAAGGCATCCCTCCCCGGACGGGCCTGTACAGGCGACACTGCAGACCCTGCGCTCTGTCTGCGCGCCGCTCTCATATCCTTGTACTGCAGACTCTCATCACGCCTGCCCTGTGGACCGGATCCAGCGAGCACCAGCTGAGGCACAGGTCGCCGCCCGCTGAATCTCTCGGTCGCTGGTGTATCCAGGCAGCTTCTCTCTTGTACCCATGCTCCTGTAGCTCTGTCCTTTTCTCTCTCTGTCTTCCAGGCTGCTTCCCTTTGGATGCCCAGGATCTGACAGAGTGGACTGTGCTGACCCGGACACAGGACCCCATCTGAGGACCAGGTAAGGGACATGAGCAGAGCACAGGGCTTCTGCCTTGCCCTTTCCAAGCAAGCCTTTCAAACTGAAGGTGGAAAGAGAGAACTGACTCCCACAAGTTGCTCTTCTACATGTGCATGACGTGTATGACCACAAATATACATCAACTCACAAAATGCAAAAACAAAACACAGCTCCAGCGTTTTCAGCTGTGGGATTATAACACGAGATAGGTGTCTGCAGGCTTTCTAGTGATGACTGTTATTCCCATTTCCGAAATTCAACCAAAACCTGACCCCTGCGTGCTCATCTTCCACCCGCCCCCGCCCCCACCCACTAACATGATCCTTTTCTTCTCTTGATCTCGCTGACATCATCAGGGCCACTCTGCCCATCTTGCTCCTCTCTTAATGGGATCTCGTTAAAACCAAGTCTTAGTGACTAAGACCCACACAGTATACTCTTTCTTTTCTATTGCCATAGCTGGGATTCAGGGCATTTATAATCTCTGGCCTAGATTTCACAGGCCAATTTAGTTTCTGAATCTTCCACTTCTCTCAGGGTGAGTGTGTTCTCCGCACTACAGCTGTGGCTGCTTCTTTGTTCCGAGCCTTGCCACTCAGTTTCAAAGTTCCTGAGATGACTCTTAGTGCTTTGGGAACAGCACTCCCTCCTGTTCCAGTGCAGGGCCAGCCTCTGCTTTTACCTCTGCCACACACAGACCATCTCCTCCTTCCAGTGTGGGCACCATTATGAATGAGTTTCTGATCACTCTCTATCCACCACATGATGTGCTCCCCGAGAGCCTGAAACCAAGAACCCATGTGTAGCACCTAAGGAGTCCTGTAAGGTGTCCACGGCCCTGTCCCCACCCCCACTGCCTCATCTCACTGGGGCCCTTCTTGACTCTGACCTGGACTGTTTCAGGAAGCACTGCTCCACTGTCTGTCTGATTTCTGATTCTTGGACAACATGGGAAAGTGAACAGAACGTTAGTGAAAGTACTAATGTGCTTAAAATCTGTCACTGGGTTGGTTTCCTTGACAAGGGTCTTAATTCCTTCCTTAGCGAAGCCTGGACAATGGCTACCCTTCCTCATGCACTGGCCTCATTACTCAACACTTTACTGGAAACCAAAGCTCTGTGGACTGAGTTCAAGAGTGTGTGGCTTTCTAAGAGACTGTCTCTCATGCATAACCAAGGCTCCGCACATTCCCATCTTAATCTGAATAAGTTTCCAATTTTGCCCTGTAAACCAGTTTTCTGAGATCTTTCCAGTCAGTGACCATCAATCACCTCATTGGTGTTACCATAGTAATCTGCATGTACCTCCACCACACTCTGTAGTAACCATATTACTTACTAGCCTATATTTTCCACTACATAAAAAGAAAATTGAGTCTTGGAGATGCATCTGCTGTGTGTGAACATTTTAATCTCTGTACCCTGATGCCAAGGGTACCCTAGAGCCAAGCCTGGCTTGTGTTTGATTTTTCAGGTCTAAAGCTCCTTAGGTTTATTAAAAAGCCATTAATCTTGTTATTCTACAATTTCTCCTAGTTACTGCTCCAAGGGTCATATGCCATAATAAAGAATTCAATGAAACAATACTCCTTAGAATAGATGTTCAGGGCCTTACTAATCCTGTTTAATCTCCTCAACACTTATTTACCGTGTGTTAGAAACTTTGCTATTTAATGGAGACAGCAGATAAAGGAAAGATGGGGGAGGGGGGCATTTTAACGATCATTCAATGCTTGGTGGTAAGAGGACAGCAGGACATCACAGAAAAGATGGACTGGATCTACCCTGTCAGTGACACTGCAGACTCCTGCTGCTAAGACGACATGCAGCAAAAGAGAAGGGGTGATACCTATTACAGAAGCAAGCCACACTAAGCCAGAACTGCAGCAACTAAAGTCCTCATTAATGGTTGATTCATTATGCTCTGGGGAGGAGGAACATTTGGAGAAGGATTATACAAAGCCCCTCGAGGCGCCTGTGGAAAGTTCACCGAGGACCTCAAAGTCTGTGTCACTAATACCATGGCAACAGACACTGTTCAAGGACACAATGGTCTTCCTTCCACTGAACTTCCTACGTTCTTATATATCATGAAGGCTTTGCCACTATTTTGGAGTTTTTCTTTTGCTATTTGTAACAATTTCACATTTTTTTCTTTTACTCATTTCTGCTATGTGGATACAATGTGAAATGTGGACAAAATGCTTCTTTTAATCATGTTTTTGTTCTTATATCATAGATAGGAGTATTTTCCTTCTATCTATTTAACTTCATTTTCTATCCCTTTGATATACAATGATGCAGTGTTCTTAAAGGAAAAATCAGTTGATTATAGAATAAAATAAAAAGTATAGTTTTTATATATAAATGCTTAAACAGAACTATTTTATTAATAAAGAAAATTTTGCTTAGATACCTTTTTACTATTTATCTCAGTTAGAGACATAAATTATGATACTCGCTCCTTAAAAAGATAAAAAAGCAAGTGCTAACATAATTTGTAAATGTCATTATTTACATGCAGATTAGCAAATAAGAATTACAAAAAATAAGCATGCTTTTATTATAAAAGAAATAGATAACTGGAAGAAATAGAAAACATTTTCAGAAATATTTACTAAAACCAAGTCTTACAGAAATGAATCATAATAATAAAGCTTCTAAGTTCAAACTTGTTTCTGTGTCTTCCGAAACAGTCCACAATTACTGGTACGGTTTAAAGGCAAAATCTCTACAGTCCACTCCCCAAAGAAAAAACGGAAAGCACAGCAAAGGGGACCCTTGGACTATGCAGCCGGAAGACCGGGAAGGATGGGATGAATGAGATGCTTCCCTCCTGGGAGCTGCAGTGAGGACTTAACTAGACACCAAAGTGATAACCAGTAGGCTGTTTGCTTTCACTGAATAAAATATTTTACTAGCCTTGAGCACAGTCATACAGTGTGCACATAACATGCACATTTAAACCTATAGCAGTAACCTATAGCAGTAACTCCTCTAATTTTAACCATTGGAAGGAAGTCTTTTATCACTGTAATTAAAAATATTTCAGCACTTCATTCTTTACCTGAACTGAGCTTGGGAGATCATGACTTCAATTACACGTCAGTAACATTTGGATCAGAATGGACACCTATGACGTGATTAGCCCAAGACCACGAAGCAATGTTCTCACCTGAACATTGTCGTAGAAAAGAACATCAGGCACTTTCATCTTCTCCTGGGCATTGTGCACTGGCACACTGACAGTGCCAATCTTCAGAGACCCGGCGACTACTTCACCTGAACATTTTGTACAGGACAGAGCATTAGTCTCAGCAGGGTCTTGCTAAGATCCAGAGAAGCCTAGTCTGGCCGACACATAGCACAAGGCGGCCTCTGTAACCTGCCAGCTCTTTAGCATTTAAATTAAGCAAATAAAAAAATAAACCCAAAATATTGTAGCTCTCCAGCTTATACTGTACACCCAGTATAGGTCCACAAAGGAAAACAGCAAAACTGTGGCCATGAACCGACTTATACACCTACCTGCTGAGTCACACACACAATGGAAGGGTCTAGCAACACCATCAGAGCTCAGTAACAGAGCACGCACATTCGGTAGACAGAGGCTTTCAGCATCACTTTGCTCATACAAACAATGCTTACTGATAACACGGGGAGAAAGCAGCCTCGCTGTTTTTCAAGAAGTCTCATACTGTCTGTGAAGGTCTGCCAAAGTTGTTAGCCTTGTAAGCTCACAGCCTGGTTTTACCATCAAAAATAAGGGCAAATATCATTTCAGGAGAACATTAAACATATATTCTGATAAAAAGCCAGAATTGGAGAATATGGCATTGCTTTTATATGACCATGTTACACAGATTGCCATCACCACATTACGCAGAGAGAGACCTGCATGGAGAGCAGGCCCTCATGAGAAGGTTGTTCAGTGGGCCTGGGCTCTCAACAAGGAGAGGGAATTAAATACATTCTCCATAAGACTGTAGCTTTTAAGATGAATGAAGACAGTCAAGTGAACAATCTCCTCATTCAGGTCCTCAGCCCTACAGGAAGCTTAGATGGATGCTGCTGGGCCTGACCTTTCCCAGACTGAGCAATCTACCATCCTGACAACACAATCTTTCTCAGATAGGTTACCAGCTCTAATCAAATAACGTTAGGATTCTATATGTCCAGGGCTATCATGTCTCTGTGAGCAGCCTCTGCACATCTGTTCAGATCTATAAATATCAAATTTATAGTTTTATTTTTAAAAATTCATTCAATTTCCTTAATACTAAATTCTTGATTCAATATAGCCACAGTTACTAAGCCACTAATCACAAAAGCAGCCACACTGGAGGACAGTCACACACTTGATGCTTTGAACAAAAAAGACAAGGACTTCCATTAAGAATGGGGAATCTCCCTGTGTTCTAACTGAAGGACAGGAAACTTTTAGAGTGTTCAGTCTCCCCAGTTCAAGCTTCTACTTATGGGCAGGCAGGAGAGGTGGCTCTGGGGTGAAGGGGGTCTAGAGGGAGCTCTCCTCACTTTAGTCTATGTCACCCTAGGAAATGATCCCTGACATGCTCCACAAGGAGAACTAGAAGCCCTCAAAATGCAAATGCATGAAGAAAAGAGAACTCTAGTCTATATGGTGAAACACATTTGGAAAGACACACTTGTCAAAACTAGACAAGTTGATCTACCACAGAAACGTCTAAAACCTTTAGTATGTTAGCATCAAGCTGACTCTTGGTACACACACAGAGTGGGAGGCAGAGGTTTGCCTTATATTCATTGAAAGAAGTGATATCAAAAAATGGCTTCAGACTAGTTTTTATTTGTTGGGCTTTGACTTTGGCTTTTGTTTTTGGAGACAGGGTTTCTCTTGTGTGACAACCCTGGCTATCTTGAACTCACTTTGTAGACCAGACTGGCCTTGAATTTATAGCATTTACCACTGTGCCTGACCCCAAACTGATTCTTAAAGAAAGAAATATAGATTCACTTGTTCAGTACAATACACAAAACAAAATGGATTTAAAAAGAGCTTTATTGAAAGCTCTGGTTCCCAGTGTCTAGTCATTGCTATGTTATCTCCAACCAGCCAAGTCAAGTACTTACACTTGTAATTCTCCAGTTCTGGCTCCAGGCTATCATCAGCGTTAGTTTCTATTGAGGCATCTGCCAGATTCTTCTCCAGTGCTGACTGAGCGAGACTTGGTAAGAACCTAGTAAGAGGGATGGAGGACGTGATGAACTCAATACTTTCTTCAGTTCTCAAGCATCTTTTAACACACAAACCTTCACTAATTGCAACCAATTAAGGAGAGAGTGTGTGTAAAGCACATGTTTGTGTAATTGTTAATGACTAAGTTTATATGTAATATCAATATTCATTTATATACATTTTGCAAATTATGATGAAAACTTTGCTTTCATAAGTAGATTTTGTGTACTTCCTGTTTATTGTGTAATTGTATATTGTGGCATATCAAATTTTTCTGAAGTAAATAAAACAGCAATATTCTAGACTGCTCTAAGGTGGCAATCACAAATTTAAATCAGCAAAAATAGATTAATGTGGTTTTTCCTTACTTTTTAAACATAAATTACAGAAAGATAATTCATCTTTGTGTTTCCTTCCATTAAGAAATCTCTTTTTACCTATTTTATTGTCACAGAAATAATCTGTAGTTGTATGCTACAACCCTGGAGTCGTATGCAGAGCAGAAGGTGAAGGACTGCGTGATATTTCAGACAAAGAGCAAGAGCAAAACACAGCCTAGCACTAGGCTGGTTTCTCCTAATTTATCTGCTTAATAAATACTTTACGGGTATTTTATGAAACTTTTCATTTTTGTCTTAAAGTCTTAATGAAATTCAGTTCCTTTCATTGCTTCTATATGAAAAGAGGTTATTAAGAAAGGAAAACCCACTTCATGCAGCAACATTTTTTTGGTTCCTTCCTGCCTGTTTCTCGTTTCTCTGAGGCTGGCAGGACGATGCCCCACTGTAGGTTTGCTAAGGGTGACAGGATGGGCGGACCAGACAGGTGACAGGGTGTTCCACTCCATTTCCAAAGGCTTCCAGGGTGATAAGGAAACACGCCTTTACTGTGGTCCTCTGAGAACACTGAAAATACTAGTTATCACATGCAATTATCTATTTAAGAGAGTAAGAAGTAAACATTTAAGAACTCTAAAATATGTTAACATTCCAGAAAACTTCAGAGACTATTAAAAAAAATGAAATGTAGAGTGGTACTGGGACTTCTTGCCTATTCCACCTGCTTGATCAGAAATAAGGTCAGTATCCTGCCAAATGCTAACTGCGAATTGGAATCACTCATTCCCTGCACATGTCAATCCTTTGCCTACGCAGTCCCAGTTCTTTTCCTTTCTGATTTGCAGATTTCTGGTGCTAGTCCATCCTTGATCATGAGCTTTGTCAAGCATGCTCCTAGTTGTTGGCTTTAGCTTCCACATTGGCTTACACTCTTTTGGGTACATAACCGGATTTTCCTTTTTTTTATAAGACGATGTTAGTCTTAACCCTTTGTTGGCATGTCCATCCATTTCTTCATTAATAATGATGTATTCACATACAGCAAGCTTCACAAATCTTGAGCTTCTAAGGTTTCAGTTTCTTTGCGGTAACGGTGGTTATGAAGATATAGCTACACAACAGACACTATCTGATTACAACACTTTACTCAGATTTTTTCTTGGCTATTTTTGGAGCTTTCTTTTTCCATGCCAATCTGAGACTCACTTGTCAAATTCACTATTAACTGTGGGACACTGACTATGCACATGCAGACTGTTGGGAGGGCATTTTTATAACAATGAGTCTCTCTTCTATGTAGCCATAAGGAGAGCTTCCCACTGACAGCCATCAATCGATTGATTCTTTCCTCCACAAAAGGACAGCATGTCATTTATTTGACTGACTCTCATCAGCAAGAGTACAAGAATGGCATCGATCTGTGCACATAAGAACTTCATTAGACTCTATTTGTTCTAGTAATTTACATGAGTGTCTCTTGAATACTTTTACTATGACCAATCATGTAATCTTGGGCAGACACAGTGGATAAAAGTGAAGAAGATACAATAAACATTTTCTCCTAATGCTGAAGGAACTATGCCAAGTATTTTTCCATGAGAAATGTTTGCTGCATATTTCAAGTCAGCAGTCTTTATCACGTTGAAGAACTTTGTTCTTATCTATGATTTACTAAGAATATTCCAGAGTTACTAGAAGTTTGGCTGTAGCTGGGAAACTGCAGTCTTTTTTACTTTTCATTTTTTTAACTGGATATTTTCTTCATTTACATTTCAAATGTTATCCCCTTTCCCAGTCCCCCTACCCTGAAAACTATCGCATCCCCCTCCCTCTGCTTCTATGAGGGTGTTCCCCCACCCATACACCAACCCACTCCTGCCTCCCCACCCTCCCATTCCCCTACGCCAGGGCATCCAGCCTTCACAGGACCAAGGGCCTCTCCTCCTTTTGATGTCCAACAAGGCCATCCTCTGCTTCATATGCTGCTGGAGCCATGGGTCCCTCCATATGTACTCTTTGGTTGGTGGTTTAGTCCCTGGGAGCTCTGGGTAGTCTGGTTGTTTGATCTGGTTGTTCTTCCTCTGGGGTTGCAAACCCTTCTAACTCCTCCATTGGGGACCCCATGCTCAGTCCAATAGTTGGCTACAAGCATCTGCCTCTGTTTTTGTCAGGCTCTGGAGGAAGCCCTCAGGAGACAGCTATATCAGGCTTCTGTCAGCATGTACTTCTTGGCATCCACAACAGTGTCTGGGTTCAGTGACTGTATTTGAGATGGATCCCCAGGTGGGGCAGTCTCTGGATGGCCTTTCATTCAGTTTCTAGTCAACACCTTGTCTCCATATTTGCTCCCGTTAGTATTTTGTTCCCCCTTCTAAGAAGGTCTGAGGCACCCACACTTTGGTCTTCCTTCTTCTTGAGCTTCAGGTGTTCTGTGAATTATATCTTGGGTATTCCGAGCTTTTGGGCTAATATCCACTTATCAGTGAGTGCATACCATGTGTGTTCTCTTGTGATTAGGTTACCTCACTCAGGATTATATTTTCAAGTTCCATCCATTTTTCTGTGAATTTCATAAAGTCATTGTTTTTAATAGCTGAGTAGTACTCCATTGTATAAACGTACCACATTTTCTGTACATATTCCTCTGTTGAGGGACATCTGGGTTGTTTCCAGCTTCTGACTATTATAAATATGACTGCTATGAACATAGTGGAGCATGTATCCTTTGTTGGAACATCTTCTGGGTATATGCTCAGGAGTGGTATAGTTGGGTCCCCAGGTAGTATTATGTCCAATTTTCTGAGGAACCGTCAGACTGATTTCCAGAGTGGTTTTGCCAGTTTGCAATCCCACCAGCAATGGAGGAGTATTTCTCTTTCTCCACATCCTTACCAGTATCTGCTGTCCCCTGAGTTTTTGACCTTAGCCATTCTGACTGGTGTGAGGTGGAATCTCAGGGTTGTTTGGATTTGCATTTCCCTGATGATTAAGGACATTGAACATTTTTTAGGTGTTTCTCAGCCATCTGGTATTCCTCAGTTGAGAATTCTTTGTGTTACTCTGTACCCCCTATTTTAATAGGGTGATTTGGTTCTCTGGAGTCTAACTTCTTGAGTTCTTTGTATACACTGGATATTAGCCCTGTATTGGATGTAGGATTGGTAAAGATCGTTTCCCAATCTGTTGGTTGCCATTTTGCCCTATTGACAGTGGCCTTCGCCTTACAGAAGCTTGGGGAATTGGGTTTTTATCAAATCTTTTTTTCTCACTTATACCACAGAAATCTAATTCTGCTAGGAATCTACTGTGGCTGTTCTCAAGTTCTATGCCTAACTCTTGTTTCCTTGCAGACTTTCTCCTGAAATGTTTAGGACTGTCCTTATTGCTGAGTAGTATTGTTACATCAGGAGAATTGCTTCATTTGCCCCACCTGAGAGCTGACACGTCTCAACGTATAAACTCACATCGTACTGATCTAGAACACTCTTAGTTAAAATCTTCTGGAATAATTCCTGTTTCTCATTCTATTCAAAGACTGGGGTGTACTTTAGTATGCACAGGACTTTGGGTTTAATCCCTAGCAGACCCCACAAAAGTTCCACTCGGCGGATCTCAGTCTTTTCTCCTGCTATCTTTTGCTTACCAACAATCAATTCATTTTGCCTCTCTAACTTGCTGTGCTAGCTTCTGCCCACATCAATGCTTCTACAGCTCTGTCTCTACTATTCATTAGCCCAGTAGGAATCTTATTTCAAAGATCTAGTTACACATTTCTGTTTACTTTTTCTTTCAAATTCACAACTCCAGGTCTCTTTTATGCTGACTTTCCTTACATTTATACCATCTGAAGTATATTCACTGGGAAATCAAATATTTTACATTGGGTTCCTAGAGTTCTATTTATCACTGTTCTATCTGACAAATCTCCTTCACAACTTGTTTCTCAAGTATAGTTTAACATAAAAAAATTATTGTTTTTAAGTGTTTTTGCCCACTTATGTCTCTTTACCACTTAAGTAACTAATGCCCACAGGGGCCAGAAGAGGGGGGTGGGTCCCTTGGCATTGGACTTACGGATGGCCACAAGCCACTATATGAACCCAGGTCCTCTGCAAGAGCAGCCAGTGCTGTTAATTGCTGTGCCATTTCTCCAGTTTCTAATTTTTGATTGTGACCTTATATTCAGATGGACTGCTTAATACCTTGGGTAGTAAAAGTATTGACGCATACTGGGTTGCTAGCCTATGCAAGCCAAACTCTGAATGAGTTAACTTAAAATAGCACCTTGTAATTTCTACCCTAATAAGATTGTCAACATAGACCCCATACTTGCACCAGGCCCCATGGACACTGGATTTTATACACCAGACTTTCTTTCCCACACAAATTCCAGAGAGATGGCAAGATTTCTTATCATTCTCTGGTCACAAGAGCAAAACCACTTCAGTCAAAAAGGGCAGCAGACTGTCTACTTTATTGCTTTACAGTCAGGGGCACTGCTGAAGATACTGTCTCATACACCCAAATCCACAGATCCTGTTCATTAAAATCTAGCACTAACTTTTTGGTAACCATAATATCAGCCTTTTCTTATTCTGGTTGAACTTTATTTTAATAGTAGATTTATTGATGCAAAACTTCCACCTGCACGATTTGCCTAACGTGTATGATGCAGCTATTCTAACTGCATTCATAGCAGGGCAACCATCATCTCAAAGGATTTCAGAGCATTTTGCTTACTCAGTGGCAGAGCCACAGTGCTCCACTTCCTGTACCCGGCTGTGGAGCACCACCAGTGTGTGCTGTCCAACTCTCCACAGCTCATGCTTTCAGTGTAGTTCACGTCATCTGTGTAACTGCTGAGACCCGTCATGGATGCCTCATGTCTAACTCATCTACTCCTCGATGAACAGCTGTGGTATTTCCCCTTTACCTTTCCATATTCTCACTGCTTGTGGCTGTTTTGTAGTCATTCTTCTTACCTTCTTTATTTCTCCCATTAGTTCTTATTTCTAGATACACGGTTACTTTCTTAAACAAAGAATCTTACAGGTCGTAGTGACTATTTTCGTCTACTATGCCCACTGTATTATTTTCCCTAATCTTCTAAACTGCCTACTTTGCTTAGCACTGAGGATTTGCATTTCTGCTCTCAAGCCCTGCCCAAAACAAACTATGCTGTAAATAATAAGGATAAATGTCTGTAGTCTGTGTAGCTTATGACTTTAAAATACACAGATGAGGCTTCTTTGCTTCAAAATTCGTTTTCTAATATTCAGTTTAAAACACAAGATTAATATTCTTATATTATTATTAGTTATTCTTATAACTATGGGCTATTCAAGGAATTCTGCTGCAAACAGAATCTTAGCTCAGTTGGATGCACCACAGGGAGAGAAAAATCAAGTCATATAGCACAAGGCATTTACAAAAAAAGTTGCACAAAGGACAATTGCAAAGTTCCCTAAACCAAATATGTCTCCTTTAATTCCTCTTGTCAATGAGCAGACAACAAGAGGAACTAGTATCATTAAAAATACTAGTCTAAAATAAGAAAATATTAAGGTATATAAAATAATCTAAGAAAAACTGTCTATTGGGAACTGTTATTAATCTTTTCTTGTTAATCTTTTATTTTTAGAGAATACATTCTCTTTAAAATGATTTATTTAATGTATGGATGCTCTTGTCTGTTGCCACATGTGTGCCTGGTATCATGGAATCCAGAAGAGAACTCTAGATCCTTTGGGACTGGAATTACAGACAGCTGTGAGCTGTCATTTGGATGCTAGAAACTGAACGCAGGTCCTCTGTAAGAATATCTAGTGTTCTGAACCACTGAGATATCCCTCCAGCCCTTATTAATCTTTTAAAATAATTTCATTCAAACATGATTTTGTAAGAAAATTCTGCAGGCAAATGCAGATTATAATCACTTCCTGACTGATATATGAACTCTTGGTATACACAAAAAGATGTTAGTTTTATGAAATTTAGCTATAGGATCAGTACTATTAAAACAAAAAGTTGCAGAACAAATTTGGGAAGTAGCAATCCCAGTGCTCAGGGAGGCTAACTCAGCGGACCCATGCTTACCATACACTCAACACAGGATTTACTCAAGGTGTGACCCAAGTAAGTGACTAAAACAGTTTCCTCATTTGTAAATCACTTGGGAAATGTATTTAATTCATTCTTATTTTATGTTCTGGCACTATGGATTGAATTCAGGGCATTCTCTACCACTAAACCATCCGTAACCTTGCTTTTATTCCTGAATAAATATCAAGAATGGTCTCATAACTGAGAGCAAGGCTGAACCAGCTATGTGGTTAATACAATACTTTTTACAGACTGTGAACAGGGATAGTACCATAAACTAAATCTATTTTATGGTACCATTCTAGCCAAGGGTCAGGGATTTGAACTCTGGCAAAAGGGGAACAGAATTACCTGGAAAGACAGGCTTTGGTAATGGCATAATGAAGATTTTCGTTGGGATACTGCGAGAGCCGGCGAGAGATCCGTAACAGCTGGCGGGTGGAAAGCGAGGCTGCCAAGGACTGTGCCTATGAAAAGGCAGAGACAGTTTCACTTCAACTCGTTGATACCCCTGTAGATAGATGTCACTGCACAATCCACTATTCCTGAGGGACAAGGCCAAATTTAAATATGTGCAAGGAATGAGTTATGGATAAAAATGAATAGAACCCATGTTATACGTAAAATAGCCTCCAGGATAGTTTTACTAATCTATAGAAAGCATTTATCAATTAAATTTAACTGAGGTCTCTCAGTGGGGGAAGGATTAAGTAGAGAAGGCTGTTCTAGATGCAGGTCACACCTGCCTCACAAACCCTTACGTACAATTGACTATTCTCGCTTTTCTTCTTCACACAGCTGACTTGTTAAGATATTCTGAACTCACAGCTCTAAGCAAATCTGTGGTTTCTGAAATACAAAAAAGGAATCGTGGACAGTTCAGGTGGCTGACCACAAGGATGTCAACCAGTTTATTACCTCAGTGGCAGATTGCAACTGTAACCCTTTTCCTAACAGGGAATAAGTTCTCTTTTGTTTTCCTACACTTGCCCCAAATTTCAGAAAGGCACTAGTGCAGTTGTTAATTTCAGTAATACCGTTGCTAATACAGAGCCAAGGCTCCAGGAAAGTCAGAGTATCCACTGACTCACACTTTAAATTCTCTTGGCAGGAGCACAGTAAAGCTTTAATGCTTGTTGGCTTTAAAGTCAGACAAGTCGGTTCTTACTAGCCATGCAATTTTGACTGAGGATGTAATTTCTCCAGTCTGTTCCTGCATCTTTAAGATGACACTAACAGTACCTTCCCCTATGAAACTGTTCTGAGGATTAAATTCTAAAAGGATTCTATAGCACTTAGCACAGGCCCAAAATAACAGATGATACAGGTACTCAACAAGTGATAGAGAGGATGGGGGGTGCCCCACAATGACAGAGACAATGGGATTGCCCCACAAATAACAATGGGGTTGCCCCACAGAGGACAGAGATAATGGGGTACCCCACAAATGACAGAAATGATGGGGTGCCCAACTTAGTGATTATGGGGTACCTCTCAAACGACTGATATGGTAGGGGTGCCCAAGAAATGACAGACATAATTGGGCACTCCACAAATAAGAGAAGATGGGGGGTAGCCCATAAGTGACAGAGATGATAGGAATGCCCCAAAACAACAGATGAGCCAGGTGGCCTCCTTACAATGAAAGCAACCACACACACTCACAGAGACCCACACACACAATTGTAATGAATCAAATTATTACTGCCCTACTAGTTCACAACTCAGATCAACAGCATGGTTGAGGATAAGGCAGTGTAATGATGCCTTCTGAAGCTATTTGACCTCTGAGAGGTCACTAAGGCCAAGTGAACTGTTACAAAGAGGGAAGATGGTGGCAGAGTGACCCTGAGCATTTTAGCAGCAAGAGGACCCACTAGGAGCATCAACCACCCACGCTCAAGCATCACAGCCCTACAAGGTTTGCTGTGCTTTGGCTGTAACCTGAGTTACTCGGCCTTTCAGGACCAGACCAGGAATCAGACCAACAGCTGCACCACCAATTTCCCCCCCCCAACCCCCTTTAACCAAGTTCCAAAGAATTCATTTACATGGAAATGTTTTGGTGAATCCTTGTTCTCAGTAAATGTGCATTCTTGACATAGAGAATGCTTAAGTATAAAGAACCATACATTTCAATTAATAGTGATATGTAATTGAATGCTAAAATAAGTCAAAACAAAGCAAAACACTGACAAATGTGGCTTAAAGTAGTCACATGAGCAGGAGAAATGGACAAGGGCAGGACAGCAAAAGGAATATAGAGCCATGCTGGGCGTGAGCTGCCTACCAGTCATACTTCTAGAAGGCCCGCTCTCCAACCACCCTGTACCACCGATGACGCCATAAATGACTCTGGTCTCAAAGGTGTGGGATGCTCTTACAAGCAGGACTTCACCATCCTGAGGTCTAACTTGATTGGCAATAGTGCAGAAAAACAAACAAACAAACAAACAAACAAACAGAGACCAGACGCAGATGCTGTCTCATTAGTCTTTCCTCAAAAAGACAAAGTCCTACAGTAAGGTTATGACACCAAGAGAGAAGAAAAGGTGGCAGCAAATGACCTGAATACCTGCTAGGGGCAGAAAGAAGGCGGCAGAGCTGTGGATAAGTACTTACTGCTACGCCAGAAAACAGAGAATTCAGGAATTCCCAGCCTTAATATCTTAGACTATGAAAAGTTCCTATTTTAACCACACAAAGTCTGAGAAATGCACCCCAACATGATCCTTCCAACAGTTTAATAATAAACTATATAACTTCCTGAGCCCCAACATCCCAGTCTTGAACCCTAGGATTACCTGGTCTTTGTATCTCATCCTAGCAAACCCTGAAGGTTTCACACAGGTTTGAAGAACAATTCCTTCACTGGACAGCACCAAATTCTTTACAATAGCATCTACTGTTTAAACACCAGAACTAAGTCTTATGTGAACCATTTTTGGGTTGAATAAAGGACTTAGTAACTCCTGCTTTCAGACTGTCAATTAAAAATTCAGAATAGACTTTAATTTTAAAAGTCCTAGTGTATTTAGCATTGTAATATCAAATTTCTAACAGCAATTTTATCTTGTAGAAAGGAAGGTGAGAATGTGAAGTACATTCCTTGGTTACCATGGTTATGCAAACTAAAGGCACACTCAAAGGGTTTTTCATATTAGCACAATTATTAGTACCCGCAACTGCTTAAAATACAAAAGATCTCATGAGACATGAGCAAAATTAATGTTTTTCTTCCTCTTAAAGAATTATTTCCCATATATATATGTATGTATGTATATATATACACATATAGTAGCCCTGTCAGAAGAGCAGCCTAGAGATGATCTCTTAATAAATTGTTAATTAAATCTCCATTCATTCCTCAAGGATTTAAGTATCTATTATCTGTCAGGTTCCAGTTAGAAAGTCAGAGTAGAAGACTGAACAAGTCCCAGACTTAGAGAGTTCAAGTACTAATTGGAGAGCTAAAAATAAACTGCAAGCAACTATGATGGGTCAGTATATTGAGTATTTCTAGAGTCACGAAAGCCGACTGGGAGGTACATGTAACTTCTCCTTAGAGGACCGAGACAGAGACCTAGCAGAATAGGGACCCAGAGGACAAGCCAATGGAGAGAAAGCACATTCTAGGCATTTCTAAAGAAGAGAAATTTTAATGTGTGCTAAAGTTAAAAATAGCACCAAGCTAAGTGTGAGCAGAGCGGAGAGGCTTTAGCAGAGGCTGAGGAAATGAGGTTGGCACAGTCGGGGAGTCACAGCAGAAGCAGCAGCAGCACAGTAAGTCCTCAGTCTACGGACAAAAGCAATGGATCCCTCAAACAATGAATAACAAGAAGTGTGGAGATCCACTGAGAAAGATCACTCCATGGACAATACGGAAGACTCATTTAGTCATTGTTCTATCAGAGAGCTGCTAAATACTTACTGTACTGCAAGCAAAGATCCCGAGTCTGCAGATCCACAGAGAAGGAAAACAAAGAAAAGCCAAGGGACAAAGAGACAACAGAATGTACCATGTCTATCGTGCCTAGAATCGTAAGCCCTCTGAGAGGCTTGAGGCAAGAGGAGAAGACACAAACGAGATGGCAAGGAAGATGCCTCGGAACCACACTGCCTTGGAAAAGAATGACTGGAAATGTGACATCTTAACAAATCTACTGGGGGCAATGGAACAGTCCTAAAGCCACCGAGGAGAGGAACACACAAAGTAGATGCAACACACCCGGCACTAATCAGAATGGCCAAGGACAAGAAGCCTGCCTGCCTGCCTGCCTGCCTGCCCGCCCCATTTCATATCAGAAGGCGCTCTGAACACTGAGTGGAAAGAAAAGCCATCAACAGTCCCTCCTGGCCGTGACCCCTGAGAGCACAGCCTATAAGACACGCCCATTGATGCAGCAGTGGCATGACTATTGTGGGACAGCCAGCTGTGTTGTAACTGGACTTAAGTCCTGTTCCACAGGGGAACTCAGACCTGGTATTGTAGTGTGGGCCAGAACTCAGACTGCGAGGGTCACAGTCCTACTCCTGCTGTTTTCTTAGGAGGACACAGTGTCAACCTGGCTTCTAAACACGTATTCTTATATCCAGAGACTAATGGAAACCTCACTCTAGGCACAGAAATTTCCTCATGCAGCGGATGGGGGTTAATATAGAAACTCACAACTGTTCAAAGTGTGGGGAACAGGTAACTGTGCAGTGCTCAGCCCTAAACGATGTTTGTGCATTCTCATATTCATTCATTCATTCATTCTCTCTCTCTCTCTCTCTCTCTCTCTCTCTCTCTCTCTCTCTCTCTCTCAGCTTAGGAATGATACTTTTTATGGCAAAGATGTCTTTGGAGATGAGATTAAGAATTTTTAAAACAGGACATTATCTTGGATTAATTTGGAGACTCCCCAAATGCAGTCTCATGCATCGCTCTGTAAGGAGGCAGGAGAAAATTCAACCCAGATACAGCAGAGGTGTGGGAACACCAGGGAAGGCTTGCGCAGTGAGAGTGTGAATGGAGGAATGCTGGTAGCAGTCTCCGGAAGGAGAAGGAACTAAGAGGGAGTTAGTTCTCCTGGGAGGCCCAGGCGTGCAGCTGCTGGCACTTCCAATGTGGCTGACTTCAAAATCTTCCGTCCACACCAAACAGGTCTTAATCAAGACACAATTTGTTAAAATAGCAATGACAGTTTGTTAAGCTTTTGTAGAAAAACTAGCAGAAAGCTGTGCTTCAGAGAGTCACTAGTGAAGGGTCAATAAAGAGGAAGTAATATTCCAGGACAAACTTTGTGAAAGTCTGAGACAAGGACAATTTCTGACTGCAGATAACAACACATTCACCCTCCTGGCCACCGGAGAGACCTGCTTTCAGATTAAGTGACCATATCAGAAAGGCACAGACCAGGAGATAGCAAGGCTTCAAATATAGGCAATTCAGCAGATTAAATCAGGAACATGAATAGAGATAGTTATTTAAGAGATATGTTGAATTTATAATGAACCTAAAGTATCCCATTCAACAAAGAAACTACTATTTATTAAGCAACTTCTAAGACAAATTTAAAAACATATGCATTTATGTTTAATCACTATACTTGTCTTATGAGATCCTTGCCCCATTTTACAGATTAAAAAAAAGACAGAATTATTGCCCCTGGGTGAGCAAGATGGCTCAGTGGTAAAGGTGCCCGCTACCAGGCCTGCCAACCCTGCGTGCGATCCCTGGCACCCACATGGTGGGAGGAAAGCAAGGATTCAGCTGTGCTCTGAGGCCTCTATGCACATGCACAGACATTTAACCAGTTCTTTATAGAGAATAATTGTGTTTTTCCTGAAATAGAAATATGAACAGTCTGTCAGCAAAGATAAATTAGAAGCCAAAGAAGAAGGCCTAGGCAACAGCTTAAGAATAGAGGGTGCTCCTCAGCAAAGAGGGGGAGGGATGGAGCAGAGCTGCAGGACCTCAGCGATTCCTCTGGAGCTGGGTCACCCTCCATGCCCGAGCCAGGAAGGATCACAACGCGCAAGGCAGGGCTGTCAGGGTGACACTGCACAGGGCAACGCACAGTACATGGGACAAGGGCAGTGGCTGAAGACTGAGCAAGTCAGCAACAGAAAAGCAGCAGGGAGAGCCCAGACTTACTGTGGGATCCTGGGTCTCCCTGAGTCTGTGAGTGACTGACAGCAATTTCTCCAGCGCTTCCTGAGGAACATTTGGAACCTATTTTATGAGGGAAGTAAATGAAGACATTCAGCAAATAATGCCAGAAGAGTGTATAGTCTCTGAGCCCACGCTGAAGTCATAAAGTTACCACTTCATTTTTTTCAGCAAACACCTGAGGCCTGGCGTTCTTTGAACAGCCAAGCAAATAAAAGTAAGCCACCCTTCTCTGCATGCAGCCAGAGCACTGACAGGAAGCTGGCATTGGGCACGCCCACGGACACCAGCTCCTGCTTTGTCAGCTTCACCACGGGGCTTCAGAGCCAAGTCAGGCATTTTCTTACTGAAATCAAACTCGCACAGGAGAATATTAATCCATACCAGGCATTTAATTTTGGTATAATCTAATGCATATATTATGTGCCTACATCCAGTTACTAGGTGGCCCAAAAGGATTCCTGTGCACAAATGAATGTTCAAGATCTTTCTCAGAGACTTTTGAAGCACGTAGTTGCTGGGTATGGTGGCTAATGACACTTGGGAGGCTGAGGCAGGACTTTTGCCAAGAGTTCAAATCCAGAATGATCATGTTCAATTCAAAGAACTCTGAAGAGCATTTGCACAAATAACACATATTTCTTTTAATTACAAAAACTTTAATGCAAATAAATAATTTCTACTGACACAATAATATGTTAATATTTTTAATATAAAAGAGTAAATAAAGATATTGGTGGCATCATATAATCATTTTGAAAATACACTGATTCCAAGTTTCTTTAGCCATTAAGTAACTAGAATTTAAGAAATCCTAATTCTATTTTATGAATACCTTAAATTTCTTAATTTAAAAATAAATCCTGTAGTATAGAGCATAAAATTACTCTCATTTCCAGACGAAGAACCCATGACTAATCTACCTGAGCTCCAGAAGCCGGCACATAGTAAAACCTGGCATTTAGAACTAATGTGCTGAGCCTTAAAAGACTGTGCCTTCACCCATAACTGCTCACACAGACCCCCAAATCAAACAATATTTCTAGTATTTTAATCCATAGTCTCACTTATGTAAAATGTTGATTAGTAGTAATACAGAATAGCACAGTCAAACAGAACTTTCTATGATGTTGGAAAATGTGCTCTTTTTCTTTGCTGCCTAATTCATTAGATAAAAGACTCTCAAGTGGCTACTTGATGTATGTGGAGAGACTGAGTTTTGAAATGTTTTATTTAGCATGGGCCATGCAACCCCACTAAACAGAACACTTCCAGAGCTCCCAGAGAGCTAAACGCAGTGCTGGGTTATGGTGGAACTGAAACCATGGCTCTCAGAGAGACGACAGAGCTGCAGGGACCACTAGGTAACTCTAGGTTCTGGTCCGCAGGGTCTGGCAGCTTCTGTGAGAGTGGCGCAGCCCCCGCCCAGCACAGGCCTCGCTCTTACCGTCTCCTTTATCACTTGGAGCTCTTCACTTTTCACAAGTGGCTTCATGTGATGGAAAAAGAACATGGTTAAGAATTCTGGTCCCAGCCACTGCTGTGTCGTGCTTCCAGCAACTGGGGGCTCTGCCAACGCAATGATTCTGAAGGAGGGGTGGATAGGAAAAATGGACCTGAAGGAAAGAAGGAAAGAACAGAACATAACTGTTCACAGTAGAGACTGGGACGTGAGGCCTGGAGCTCAGCAATAAAACTGTCATTCTATTTATAATGTCAGCGCTGTTATCCAAAGAATGGACTTTGAAAAAAAATCCTAAATTTCAAGCGTAAGAGACTGAAATAATTACTGCTAAGTGCACAGTATGTGCTCATGAAACCCTAGGCCTCCCACAGTGACTGCTCCGAAATCCCTTGAAATGCAAGCACACCAATACATACTCATTACATAGATCCTCCTTGTTTATACAGCCACCTAAAGCCTTTTCAAATCTGCCTTATAAGCAGCCCACTCTGTATGAATCAGAGAAACAGGCATCATTTGGGGTGGAGAAATATTTCAAAATATAGTCACTTAAGCCAGGCATATGAGGTCACATTAAATTTATAATTAGGTCAGCAAGGGAGTATTTAGAAATTAAAAAGGCTTCTCCATCTATAGTAATTGAGAGTTTAGCTGGGTATAGTAGTCTCGGCTGGCATTTGTGTTCTCTTAGAGTCTGCATGAGCTCTGCCCAGGATCTTCTAGCTTTCATGGTCTCTGGTGAGAAGTCTGGTGTAATTCTGATAGGTCTTCCTTTATATGTTACTTGCACTTTTTCTCTTACTGCCCTAAGTATTCTCTCTTTGTTTAGTACATTTGGTGTTTTGATTATTATGTGATGGGAGGTAGTTCTGTTCTGGTCCAGTCTGTTTGGAGTTCTGTAGGCTTCTTGTATATTCATGGGCATCTCTCTCTTTAGGTTAGGGAAGTTTTCTTCCATAATTTTGTTGAAGATATTTGCTGGCCCTTTAAGTTGTAAATCTTCACTCTCATCAATGTCTATAATCCTTAGATTTGGCTTTCTCATTGTGTCCTGGATTTCCTGGATGTTTTGGGTTACAAGCTTTTTGCATTTTGCATTTTCTTTAACTGTTGAGCCCATGGTTTCTATGGTATCTTCGGCATTTGAGATTCTTTCTTCTATCTCTTGTATTCTGTTGTTGATATTTGCGTCTATGGTCCCTGATTTCTTCCCGAGGTTTTCTATCTCCAAAGTTGTCTCCCTTTGTGCTTTCTTAGTTGTTTCTACTTCTGTTTTTAGATCCTGGAAGTTTTTGCTCAGTTCCGTCATTTGCTTGTTTGTGTTTTCCTCTAATTCTTTAAGAGATTTTTGTGTTTCCTCTTTCATGATTTCTGCCTGTTGATCAAAGTTCTCCTGTATTTCTTTAAGTGATTTTTGCGTTTCCTCCTTAAAGCTGAAGGCATTTGTCATTGACACAAACATGTTACAATTTTAAAATTGATTTAACAAATCTCTGCTAGGAATCTGTGGGAGCTTGCCAATCTCCAGGGACACGGAGGAGGGCAGGGATGCACTTCTCCTGGGCAGTGGAGTGTCTGAGGGGCTGCGGAAGCCAGAAAATAAGGTCCCTGTATTATGGTTCAGCCAGGTGGGTGGCACTGTTGGGGTTTTGTTTTTAATTAATCCTACTAATAATAATCAGTAACAAAACATTTTTTAAGAGGGTAATAGAGTTCTTGCTGACAGAAAATAGCTAAAGGTTCAGGTACTTGCTAAGGTTTTAAAGAAAATAAAAATCCAGCTATGAAATTGGCATTGTACCGCTGGCAATTGCAGAACCCAAGAGTTACAGGATAAGGAGGCTGGAGCATCGGGAGGTGGGTCTAGGTGAAATCCGAACAACTTTGAAGACTTCAGAGGAGAGGAAGAGGCAACTTGACAGTGGGCAGCTGTAAGTCCTGATTGCATAAATTTTTGAGGTCATATCATTATTTGTAAGGCGAGAGAAAAGCAACTTTGGAAGTTACCATCCTAAAGATGTAAGATGGAGTGAATTATTAGAAGTACGTAAGATATTTCACTTCACTGAGATTTTTTTAAAAAGAAGACATACATAATGCGTGCGTGCACGTGTGTGTGTCTGTGTGTGTGTGTGTGTGTGTATGTGTATTCAAGCAGAGAAGGACTATAATACAGACCGGGCCCTCATGTCCCCAGGAGTCTCTCAGAGTTGTTTGGCATCTGTACCTCAGCAGACACTGCACGAGGATCCTCAGAAAAGGCAGCTTATCACAGGTTCTCCATCAGCTAAGGTGATTGCTAACTACAGATGACTTCCTGCAGTTCAGTTACAGATGCCAGAGTCATCCTGGATCCTTCGGACTCCTAGCTGGGGCTGGGCAGAAGGTAGGGCAAAGAGCATGGCATGGCTGCAGAAAATTAAAGCTGCAAATACAGTTTCTCACTTACGAGGAGGGACAGTAAATCAGGAATAACAGTTAAAATCCAACAGACAAGCCAACGGGAAGCCTAGTGAGTGTTCTCAAGCCAAGGAGCAGGAGGCACACAGCACAGCTAAGCTGCAGAGTCAGCAGAACAACAACTGAACCAAGGGCAGCTGGGGCTGGGTATAGACATGGGGATGGGCCTTGCCCGGAACACACACTGTCCATAGCCTGCTTTGTCCTCTTGCTTCTTACAAGGCCTGGAGGGAGGGAGCTGGCAGCCTGAAGGGGACCAATCCAGATACGGCTTATGTGCTGGGCCGAAAGGTACGTGCTGACAATAAAGACAGCCACTGAACCACTGAGTAACAGGACGAGAAGGACCTTTCAGTCTTCTAGGGTCTCCCCGAAGGCTTCCTAGGATACAAATAGTTACACGGGGAGATATTTCCAGACCCTACGTTTCCTAAGTCTGCATATTAGAGAGTAGAGTCTGTCAGTGGGGTAATCCTGAGGCTGATGGACTAAAGTGGCACTTCTTCACTACAAGAACATAAACAGAGACTATAAATATATAAAGTCAAGGTTAGGTCTGACTTTGTTAAAATTAACAATGATAACAAAAACAAGTAGAATTCAAGCTATGGCTTTTCCTTCAGATAAACATGAATTATTTCCTAAGGATTAAAGATGTTAGAAGCTAAAAATGTATTTTTTAACTATTTGAAGAGTATTGGGGTTTAATATGTTTGTGGATACAAGCTAGGTTTGAGAATTTAAAATCTTTTCTAATGTTCTTTATTATAAAATGGAATGAAGCAAGCTGTGGCGGCACATGCATTGATCCCAGCACTCTGGAGGCAGAAGCAGGCAGATCTCTGCTGTTCAAGGCCAGCCTGTTATACAAAGTGAGTTCCAGGACAGCTTTGGCTCCAGAGAGAAGTCTGTCTCAAAAACCAATCATAATAAAAATAGAATAAATAAAATGGGACGGGATGGGATGAACATGAACCAGTACAACAGGAACTGAGTGGAAAATCCAGCTAAACGGAGTGCACACAGTGACTCTGACTATAAACAAACCAAAATGAGCTACACATAGTGACCGCAAGAGGAAGGCGAGGACAGGAGGGCCGCCTTCTCAAGGGTACAAAGGTGTTTCAAGAAATATAAATCTGCTCATTGTCTTGGTTGTGGAAATGAATTCATAAGCATATACAAAAATGATCAAATGGGATACGATAAATACACAGTGCCACAGATCAATTACACCTAAACAAAGCTCTTCCTAATGAAGTAAGACTTCATTAAGCTCCAGTCTTTTGAAGGGAATTATACTACGTCTTGGTTGAAAATGTATTTAAATGGCTTAAAAGACTGATATAGAAGGTTTCTATAATACCATAGATCGCGGGCTGCAACAGAAGTTTAAAATTGGCCTCCTATGGCATAATACTAATGTGCCCATCAAAACCAAGAAGTGGCACAGATGTGAGCACAGGCCACAAGTTCCGTTCTTCCCATGCAAGGACTGCACGGCATGGAGACATTCCTAATGCGTACCACACAGGGGCTGAGCACTGGTTGAAGCAAGGAAATAAATAACAGGTAAGTAAGTGGGTGTTGCTGCATCTAATCGCCATGATCAAAGACTCCTTTCTAAGTTCTTTAAAAACAAGGACAGTGAGTGGTAAAGGATGAGAACTAAAACATTCTCCTGCTGAAAAGCTAGTCTCAACCTGAATCTATGTGAGAAGCTGTAGTCTCTGTATCAACAGATGAACAGAATGCACAATAAAAAGTAATGATACCTCACTGCTCCTTGACCATAAAAATGGTCAGGATTAGTTTCAAAAATCAGAATTTCCTTCAGGGTTGTATTTAGGAACCAAAACACATAAAATAGTGGTCCTCCCTCAAATTTGTTGGTTTCTTTTATGAACTCATTGTTTGAAAACACGCTGCAGCTCCTAGGAAGGTCAGAGAGAAGATTCACACTGTACCCACGTCTAACACAGTGAGGGTAAAGGGCCGCCTGCAGAATGCACTCTGTAAATGTTGGTCTGATTCAACAGCAACTACTAAAGACTCAGAGACTGTGAACTATTTTCAACATTCAATAACAGCCAACAAAAACAAAATAGTAACTAAAAATAAAAACTAGTAGGGCATATCTAAGTACACTCAGGTACAGGTTGCAATCAGTATTGCTTCCCTGCATCAAACTCCAGCAAGAACAGACACTAGAGTTTGTATTCCCTCTTTCCAAAAAATGTTTGGAAAGGGGCTTCATTAAAGAAGCACTTCATTAAAGGAAGTAGTTCTATTTTGGTCTGCATTTCCTGTAGAGAGTAGGTGTGGTTGGTATTCAGGCCGTCACACTATTTTTAATCGCAGTGACCATGACTCTCGGTATGACAATACAAGAAACGTTAACATTTCTAATGGTGGTTAGGCATATGACTGCCTGAGGAAAATGTAAAACCCCAAATCTGGACATGACCAAGGTTATGACCCTTGGAAGAACTAGTAAACAATGAGGGAGACAAATATTATTTTGAAACTGGGTTCATGCCATGAAGTTGGAAGCGTTGGGAGCCTACAGCCATCACTGTTCATTCTGGGACCCTATGCTGCTATCAAGGTATCATTTTATGAAAGTACATCAAGGTAGTCCTAGTGAAGAGACTGATAGCCTAAGCAATCACTTTACCTTGGCTGTCTAAAGTCTATCTCAACTTAAGACAATCCACTCATTCAAAAACATTTACCAGAGCTGGAGACAGATCAGCAGATCACTTGCAAAGGATTGTATTAATTTCCAGCACCTACATAGTGTTTCACAACCATCTAACTCCAGTTCCAGGGGATCTGGTGGCCTCTTCTGATCTCTGTGGACACCAGGAACTCATGTGGTACACATTCATACAGGTAGGTAATACACTAACACACATAAAAGTAAATAAATCAATCAAAAATAAAACACTAAGTAGTCTACTATGAGCCTTGGATTGCGATTGTTAGAAACAAATGAATGCAAGACAGAAGACAGATTCCTGACAAGAGTCAAGTGCCAGAATCTATGCATTTCCTAAGGGCCAACTCCACCCTTGCCTGTCATATGTGAGACACTATTATCCTTGATGAAAACAACTGGAAATCTTGTGCTATTGACAGCCAGAGAAATCTTTCCAAGCACAAGCATGAAATCCGGGGCTATCTGTAAGCAGAGATGGGAATCTGCATTTTCAGAACAGGGTTGAAAGGCAAAGGCGCTCTTAGATCTTCCTTACAGTTAACCATTCATCTTCAACAAAGCAGGAGCTCACAGGCACTCCTCAGGAGGCCCTGCTCCCGCTGGGAGACATTGCTCCCAGAACCCCCTCCTAAGAGATAATTTTATCTATTTGTGCAAGACTATAGGAGCGATTCCTTTTGCAGCTACAATGAGACAGGACCTCTGGCCATCCTGCCAAAATCTGCCCTTTTAAACAACAAAACCTCCCTTGACAATTGTGTGACTTTTTTAATCTCTCAGAAGGAAATAAGGCATAAGTAAAAACAAAAAGTGAGTTTGTTTAAATGCTACAAAGTAAAAGCTTTGTGACTTTCAGTCATCTAATTTAATGGTCAGGTCACTGGGATCATGAACTTGTACCTTACATGCTGGTGCCCAGAGTGGCATGGTATATATGGCAACATAAAGAATCAACTCATGAGAGATAATGAGTCATAACAAAGCCAGAAAAGACAAAGGTGCTAGACATATATGTTCACTTAGCTTTTGCTAGCCTGAATAGACATTAGAACTTTAGAATTACAACTGTAATCATCAAACATTTGTTGTTAGTGAGTCTTATTTTTCACACACAAGAATTGAATCCAAATTCCTTTGGATCTGACAAGAAATATTTTAATGAATTCATTTTATTTTATTGTTGTCCCTGGCCAGAAGAGGACATCAAATCCCCTAAAAGTGGAGTTATAGATGGTTGTGAGCCAAGCAAACTCAGGCCCTCTGCAGGAGCTTGGTACATGTTAACTGCTGAGCCATCTTAGTCCCTTAACAGGCTGAAGGATTTTAAACAAGAAAAGATCATTGTTAGAACATCTTGCTTCTGAAAATTTAATGAAGACACAACAAAAGGCTGACATAACATAAAAGAGAAAAAATATACAAGTTCTGGCCAGTAGGCTCAACCTACATCTACATAAGGAAAAGTAGAGAGACAGGGACCATGGGCAACCAGGGCCACCCAGGCTACGGTGGCTCAGGAGCTACAAGCTAAAATGAGTCCAGAATGTACCACACAAGGAATATGAAGCTGATAGAACATGGTATTATGAATGAGGGTGTGCCCAGGGAGACGAAATTTCACCAAGAGAGAAGCGACTGGGGCAGAAAGTGATGTGTGCACAGAAGGCCACTTCCCCTCAGCGTCCTCACATCACAGGCCCCGCCCTCCTGTTGCATAGCTGTGCTTACTTCACAGGCAGATAATTGCCAGCCTTAGGGAAGGCAGAATGGGTTTAAGAGAGAAATCTACCTTAGTGTATTGAGTAAGTGTACTACTGTCCTGACAAAATTAAAATTCAACAAAATTCCCAACCAATATAATAATGGCCAGAGAATAAGGGGCAGGCGCTAAAGCATGCGCACTGAACAGAGTGGACCAAGGCTGGTGCCCTCACTTCACATGGGGACAAGAGGTGACCCTCCACACTGGCACACCAAGGGAGGGAGGGAAGGACAGCCAAGAAGCAGGCTGCTTGGTGATGTGAGGCAAATGTCAGAAGAACCTGCTGAATATTAGGAGGGAAAACCTCTCAGAATGGAAAGAGGGACATGAGAGGTGGTAAGGAACTCAGGAAGAAGGAATCGTGTTTTCTATAAAATGCTTTGAAAGTTCTATCTGGCTTAGGAAACACTGGAACTGTTTTCTAAGTCTGTGGGGAAAAGTAAGTATTGCTGTCCCCTCCCTCCACTGTCTTGGCAGGATGCTGGGGGATGGGGTCGCAGGGCGTGCACTTGTGGGGAGAAGAGCTAAGGACCACTGTGAACCAAGCCCTCCAGTGACACTGAAGGCCACTCTCTTCCTGCGAGCATTTTTATTTGCAAATCTTTGTATGCCTGTTAGAGAGAACATAGGTACTTTCCCTGACCCCCAAAAGGCTGTCATTTCCTGGATATGTGGCAGAAATACAGAACCCCAACAACCTACAGAAAACTGCAGGCAAGCTCAGGAGCTGCTGCTCGGATGCTTTGATGCATCTTTGTGAAAATCTGTATCCTTCCCCGACGGACCGTGATTCCTCAAAAAGCAGTTCTGAAATCCACTGTTATTCCTGAATAAACCAGGTAACAAGAAATTCACATTTCTTTTCTAAGGCAAAAATGAAATGTTTACTCAATAGTTAACACACTCCACAGGTTTGGGAGGGTTTTCTTGTGTTCAATATGGGAAAGGTCAAGCTTTGACTGCTGCAGATCAGAGCATGTGAGGAAGAACTTGTTATCACTGTAACCACGTCCCCTTCCCACAGTGTACCAATCTCTAAATATGTGACGACCTACCAGAAGGCACTGGCGTGCGGGCGACATCAGAAAAGAGTGGCGTGCAGTTGGAAAATATTTTTCTTCAAATGTAAAGACCTATGCACAAACATTCACACCCTTCATTCAGATTTGCCCAAGTGTTAAGACTTTATCAGTTTATACTCCTGTTCACACTGGCATCTCCTGTGCCACCTGGCACGCTTATTTTACTGACACACTCACAAGCTTCTGTCCCTTCTATCTCAATAAGCAGCTCATGCAAACCCAAGTCTTCATAATAACATTATGATATTAACAAAATTAATAAACTCAATACCAGGGAATATACATACTGTATCTATTTAATTATTTTTCACTTGGGGGTGAAGGAGGGTTGTGCTTTTGTTGTGTACTGTGTGTGTGTGTGTGTGTATGTGTGTGTGTACTTGTTAGCACAGGTGCATGCATGTGCCTGTGTCGTGTACCGTGTGTGTACTTGTTGGCACAGGTGCATGCGTGTGCCTGTGTCGTGTACCGTGTGTATACTTGTTGGCACAGGTGCATGCATGTGCCTGTGTCGTGTACCATGTGTACTTGTTGGCACAGGTGTATGCGTGTGCCTGTGTCATGTACCGTGTGTGTACTTGTTGGCACAGGTGCATGCATGTGCCTGTGTCGTGTACCGTGTGTGTACTTGTTGGCACAGGTGCATGTGTGTGCCTGTGTCGTGTACCGTGTGTGTACTTGTTGGCACAGGTGCATGCATGTGCCTGTGTCGTGTACCATGTGTACTTGTTGGCACAGATGTATGCGTGTGCCTGTGTCGTGTACCGTGTGTGTACTTGTTGGCACAGGTGCATGTGTGTGCCTGTGTTGTGTACCGTGTGTGTACTTGTTGGCACAGGTGTATGCGTGTGCCTGTGTCGTGTACTGTGTGTGTACTTGTTGGCACAGGTGCATGTGTGTGCCTGTGCCGTGTACCGTGTGTGTACTTGTTGGCACAGGTGCATGCGTGTGCCTGTGTCATGTACCGTGTGTATACTTGTTGACACAGGTACATGTGTGTGCCTGTGTCGTGTACCATGTGTGTACTTGTTGGCACAGGTGTATGTCTGAGAGCAGAGGTAGCCAGCTTTCCTCAGCTGATTCCTTCCTTTTTATTTTGATATATTTTTTGACACAAGGTCTTGCTGTAGGCAGGACTACCTTGGACCTCACTATGAAAAACAAGTTTGGCTTCCAGCTCAGAGAGGTCTATCTACAGCTGCGTCCCTGGCATATCTGCACCCCGGCTTCTACCTTTATATTTGAGACAGGGTCTCTAACTGAACCTGAACCTTCATCTACTGGGCTAAGCTAGTCAGCCAATTAGTTTCAAAGATCTGCCTGTCTTGGTTAAACTTTTGCCTCATGCCAGGGTTGCAGTCTCTATATACATAGTCCCTGGATTTTTATATGGGTTTGGGGGACCCAAACTTAAGTCAAGCCCGTGTAGACAGTACTTTAACCTCTGAGCCATTTTCCCAGCCCTAATCTTTTCTATTCGTGTTTTGTACGTTTTCACGTTGTTTCCCACTACAGAGTCAACTTGAACCTCACCCATTGCATCTGACTGTTATATCTGGGGAAAGAGCTGTAAGGAAGCTGGGGGCAGGGGAAGGGGGTTAACAAGGCCTCAGGGACACCGCCAGTTGTGCCTATTACTTCCTAGGAAAGCTGGCTTCCCTTCTTAATACAGCTGAGACAGCCATTTGAAAGCAGACAAGAAGAGCTTGGCTACAGCCTCAGGTTTTAGGAAGTGTCAGGCTATCCCTTCACAGGACTCCAAACTAAGCCATTCAGTTATTGTTTTGTTTGACTCTAGCTTAGGTAAAAAAAGACTGTTACTTTCAACTTATCAGTAAGTCAACAATAAACATAATGTCCTCAGGGCTGGCCAGACGCTCCTAGGGTAAAGGCACTTGCTGCCAAGCGTCAGGATGAGCTCGATCCCCAAGACCCAATGGAGGGAAAAGACTGAAGATTTCCTCACGTTGTCCTCTGCTTCAGTATGTGAGCTGTAGTGTGTGTACCTACACATCCATGCACATACAATCAATCAATAAATCAATCAATCAATCAATAAATAAATAAATAAATAAAATAAACAAGCTGATAAAAATGTCCTACAAATGACCTGCTCTGTAGCTGCTCATCGGTCAGCTGTAGCCTCTCCTTCAAGCGCAGGTATCTGTCTTCCCTCAGCAGTCGAGATCCATCATACAGGCTGAGCTCCCGGTCATGGATCAGTCTGATGAGAAAGGGTTTGGGGGAAACACGTTAATCAATGATGCTGGAGAGGCGGCATCACTCAGTCAACATGCCGCCACGCCTATCCTTGCTGGCCGGCAAGCCTAACAGGTTTTTTAGGGGCACTTTTCACAATGGTGCCTTAGTCAGTGCCATTATGCACTAGCCTTGGCAGACATGCTGGACTCTGCAGAGGAGCAGTTCCAAAGGCCAGAGACTGGCATGAAGGAGAAGAGGCATGAAGAAGGGAAAGAGGAGGTGGGAGACAAACAGAAACAGCTGGATAGTGTCTCAGGTCAACCATAGGGCATCCACTGATGTGTGAGCTGGTTAGCACACACTCCTGAGTCCAATGCAACGTTTAAAAGGAAAGCTTTGTTAAAATATTTCCACTGTTGGAATTTCATGATTTAGGATATCAAAAGCCTCTGACAAACCTCCACTGCTGCTCCACACGGCAGCCCTGAAGCAGCGAGCTCCCCAACTATGTAAGATTCAACTGCTAGGTCTGCAAAGGTCGGGGGAAACACTAAAATGGAAGTTTTAGTCTTTAGAATTTTGGGGCAGCATTTTAAAACTTCGGCCTTGATCATTTCAAGAACTGGTAGGGGTGGCACTGTGGTTCTAAAGCCCCATCCTGCAGGCGGCTGGAGGCGGGCACTGGAGCCTCTGGGAGCACAGCGCAGGCCCCTGCTGCTGCTGCTGCTCTTTTGTCCTTGGTCAAACATCTGAGAGACAGCCAACAAGAGAGGGCTGAGTCCCTTCTTATTTTGTATCCACATTTATCTGTTTGGCAGAAAATATTAAATTATAAGTCTATGAAATGTGGTAAATCACCAAAACTCTGAGATTACTATTTTTAAACCCATACAGACCGAATCAAGATTAATACCAAGCATTTGGAATCTTTCATTCCATGCAGTGTCTGCATCTTGTCAGCGATAAAAACTGTGGTTAGCTGGTTGAAGAAATGGCTTATTTCATTTATTTGACACTTCCCAGTAAGTCAGATTAAAAAGCCATGTAGCAGAAAAGGAATGAAAAGCATCAGTAACCTCTGAAATGACACAGGCTGTCAAGATTTTCCACAGAAATTAGACAGAGAATCTTCTGACATTAAATTCTAGAAGGCTGGAGGTTTTTTTAATGTGTGGATAACTGTTCCTCACTCAAAATAAGAAAATGACAGCTACAGAAATGGTCATGTATGTGCCAACTGCGTGAAACAGAAAATAAATATACATTTTATATTAAATCTTTCATTTCTTAAAAAAAATTAAATAATAAACAAATCATTCCAACAAGTTCAGCTCCAGTGTGGTCTGGGGCGGTGTCTAGGCAGTACAGTTACGATCAAACTGCAAACCCTCCAGCTGTGCGGCTTGTTGCACATATTGGTGAGTAGCTGTAAGCCTCTTGGAACCAGCTGGCAGGCTGGCATCTGTCTGCTCTTACACACCAACTTCTGCCACAGACTTGGGGTGTGGGGCCTGATAGGCAAGTGTTTATAACCAAATTTTAATAATATTGTATTCAGCCGGACGGTGGTGGCACACTCCTGTAATCCCATTACTCTGGGAGGCAGAGGCAGGCGGATTTCTGAGTTCGAGGCCAGCCTGGTCTACAGAGTGAGTTCCAGGACAGCCAGGGCTATACAGAGAAACCCTGTCTCGAAAAAACCAAAATCAAATAATAATAATAATAATAATAATAATAGTGTATTCAATTTAGTAATATTTCTTCAATTTGAATATAGAATTGTAAATTCCCCAGGACCTGAAAACTCAGTGGTTAGGTTGGCACGGGGCTGTCTGTGATGCAGACCTTTGCAATACAGCCAGTGTGCCAGCGTTGACACGATGGATGCCATCCAACAGGACCAGCTTGCCTTCCCGAGCAGCATTCACAAGGGGGGAGGAGCGCCAGGCAGTGTCACCGTTGGGGAGTGTGTACCGCTGCTGCAGCAGGTCCCGTGCTGTCATATCCTGAAACCAGGCACCAGCAAGGAATATGCAGAGTTAATGTTGGAGACCTGTGCAATGCTTATTTAGCCTGCAGACACTTCTCTGCACACATTTGTCTTTGCACAGCATATTTCAAATAACAAACAAAAAGTCTTCTCAAATTCAAAGGAGAAATATCACCAGAAAGCTTTAGGTATTTTCCCCTTTTTGTTTGGATGTAAGAATGAGGGTTTCCGCTCTTTTTCCTTTTATTTAGTACTCCCTTCCTCTTTCAAAAGGATGACGGCAGCACTTCCTAGCACACTTTAATGGACTCAATTAAGCTCCATCACTGGACTCGGAGGACCAGGTGTGGGTGTTCTCTTTCACACTGAGAAGCCGTGCATTCAGAGATGACTACGTTATCCAGCATGCGTGTTTCCTTTTGAAAAGCCCTCCTAGGGCCCATGCCTTGACTCCGTGGATTTATAGAGTCTAATCATGAAGGAGGGCCCATGAACTGCAGGGACTGGGAAACAATAGCGCAATACTTAATCAAATTAAAGGCCCATACATCACACACCAGCACTGAAACCACAGCAAAGCCAGGCAGTCAGTGAGAGCCGCACTGTGCAAAGCCACAGAAAAACGATGTGCTGCCTCGACAGGAGCGGGCTTTCCCATGTGAGTACTGTTGGGAAGGATGTCCCAGCAGTTTCAGGTGCACTTTGTGCTGTTGTATCAAACAAAAATTAAGTCTTTACCGTCACCTTTATTCAAAATTTTACATTCCTTTGTAAGTTCTGTTGTAAACACTCCTAGTTTAAAGCAGAAAAGTAATATTTATAATGATAACAATCTCACTAAAACCAAGGTTAAGATATGAGTCTTAGTTCTTTTAATGGTTTCCCTATCAAAAAAGTACTGATCTCAGTGCTTCCTGACCTGGCCACAGGACATAGAGAAATGAAGCGGGAACTGGCTGGACGCTCTATCGTGGTAGGTAGGTCTTGGACGCCACAGCACTGACTGCAGGCAAGATGTGGCACTGGTGCACCCTGGCAAGCCTGTTGTGGCAGCAGCCAACTGCTCTTTTTCATTGTTCCGTTTTGGATTTGGGGCCTGTTACACAGAAGGTAACTCATGTCTGGGACTGAAACCCTGGAGGTCTTAGGCCCTAGAAGAGAGACTGTTTCTGTTGCTTGGTTTAATGGATGTGATTCACCCATCAAACTGCCTTCTCAGTGAGTACACTTATGCCCACAGCAGGGGATCTGTGAGCCTTGGTCACGGAAGCTTCTTTTGTGAAGTGGTCAATGGCGGCTGCAGACTCATAACTGGTTGAAACATTGAGATTAAGCGAATATTGAGTGCTCAATCATAAGCAGACCTCCTTCATGGAGCAGGGAATACTACAGAAGGAGGAATAGAAAACCTGTTCAGGGCAGTGGGAGGAAAGAGGTGTGGAATGCTAACTTCCACATGCGGCATTGCTGTGACTGCCTATAAAAAATCTATACAATGTTGGCCCATGGACACTTTGTTATGGGGGAGGGAGTCTCACGGGGAGTCCATGCCTTCCTGAAGACACAGATATTAGCTGATAGAAGCAAAAACATTTCTTTATTAATGTAGTCACCAATAACATGTCCATGCTCCTGTACAAAACCACACAACACTCATTTGGGTCATGCCCCTCACCCCAAATAAGACAAAAAAAAGTGGAAGGGAAGCCAGTTAGTATGATGAAATCAATCAGCAGAGGTCAGAAGGGGACAACACAGGCTAACCAGGCCAAAGTAATCAAATATAATATATATATACATGAAAATGTCATAGTTAGATACACTATTACATGTGAAAATCAAATAAAAATAAACACATACAACTACCATTAAAAGGTAATGACTTCATAAACAAAAGTATGATTATATTAAATTATGAGGACTTTTTTAGATTTATGTATTTTATGTGTATGAGTGTTTTGTCTGTGTGTAGTATGTATAGCACACGCATGCCTGGTGTCTTCATAGGTCAGAAGAAGACATTAGAGTCCCTACAACTGGAATCATAGATAATTCTGTGGGTACTGGGTCCTCTACAATATCAACAAGTGCTCTTAACCACTGAGCCATCTCTCCAGCCCCATGAAGACATTCTTAAACATAACATTCAAGTTCAGCCAAGTTCTATAACCTTAAAAATGCTGTTTTGGACACGGTATCAACATTTAGCCTTACTCTTTGTGGTGGCTGAACCAGGAATGGCCTTCATGGGCTCATGTATCTGCATGCCTGGTTTCCCTGGCAGTACTGTTTTGGAAGGATTAGGAGGTGTGGCCATGTTGGCGTTGGTATGTTGCTGAGAGTGAGCATGGAGGTGTCAAAAGCCTAAACCACTCCTGGTTTGTGTTCCTTCTCCCTACCTGGCCCACCTCTGCCCCCATGCCTCCTTTGTGGATCAGATATAAGCTCTCAACTACTGCTCCATCACCGTGCTTGTGGTTCTCTTTGCCATGCTGGTCAAGGAGTCGCCCTCAAAGCTATAAAAAAGCCCTAATGAATTCTTGTATTAGTTGCCTTGGTCATGGTTCCATACTTGCAATGTAAAAGTAAGTAGGCTGCACTTTAATAATGGTTCCCCCCTCCTTTTTTTTTCTTTTTTGACAAAATAAAATGTAGTAAGAGAAAACAAAAACCATTACATCAAGTCTGGGCAAGGCAACCATTGGGAAAGAGGCCCAAGTACAGCACAAGACTCGGAGCCGTGTGCACACAGGCAGCAGCCCCACACAAACACTGATCTGAGAGCCACAGTGCACACTCAGAGGACCTGCTGCAGGCTTGTGCCATGCCTGCACGGCGGCTTCAGTCTGTGAGTGAACGAGCCTCACTCAGTTGACTCAGAGGGCCTTGTTCGCCAGGTGTCCGCCATCCTTTCTATGCCATAGACGCTTTCTGCCTTATCTTCCCAGGGATTCCCTGAGCTCTGAGGGGGTGACAACTCTTCTCAATTCAACTATACATTTAAGGTTAAACAAGCTGTGTGAGCAGTATCACTTCACACTGTCAATGACAGCTAACAACAGCCAAGCTAAACTTAGCCATAACACCAGTGAGACGGTGCACAATGGGGTGGGGACTCCCCAGGGCTGTGCTACTGAGTGTTAAGTTGTTCTTGTGTAAAAAAAAAAAAGTTAGATATAAAACGAAAGTGTATCAGTAGATCATTTTCATATTCAAATTATTTTAATCAAACATAAGTATATAAACATATAAAATACATACATTCATGAAATAGTTTAAAATACTAGAACAAGCCAACTTAAAACTCTCAACATTAACTATTCCAGAAAAAATATTCACTACAGAGTCGCATCACTTACTGTCCCAAAGATATAAAATAAACATATGCCTTGGTGCAGTGATTCAAAACCCAGGCTGTTTCAGAAAAAAGCTCAAGAAATTCTGAAGAGTCGGACTGAGCATGTCTAACCTCCCTGTTTTTATTAACATTATATTTGTAGCCCTGCTACATCTCCTAGGCAACGCAATCTTTTATGAGGAATGAAGTTAATGTGAACCTGAGTTTAATTTATTTCCACCCCTCCTTATTCTGATAGTACTTGTGAGATTGTATAAGAACAAACAAAATGTTCAACAAAGTACCACAGACAAGAAGGTGGGGAAATACAGGGGTACACTTGTGTCCGACCTGCCTGCTGGGAGGTGGCGTGCTTGCCTGCTGTGCAGGAAGCTCACATGCATGACCGAGGCACTGCCTGGGGTGGGAGGTGCTGCCTTGAAGATGGAAACTTTTCAACAACAACTAGACACAAACAACAATAAAAGCACACTCCTCCTGGACTTAGAGAGGTGGTCGCAAGAGGGAAGCAGCCTGACACCACCTTCGCAAAGGAAATGAATAGATGCTAACTTTGAAAATTCCAAGTCCACACTGAAAACTGGTAACACGCTGGCCCAATTCAGCACTAATCTTGTTTTTGTCCCTGAAAAATGAGAATAGGAATATCCTGCCTCTGGCATAAGAGGCTCAGCGTCCAGGGAGCTGTTTTGTTGGGGGTTTATTACTGCTTATTCTGTCAGGAAAAATAATACTTCATTCTCAACCCAGCATATCCTGAATGACAACTCTGTATAATATTAAAACATTCCATACCGTCTTCATCCAAAAGTACTTTATTATCAAGTTATTTCACACACTGTTTACAATGCCCACCTCACTGATTAAGTTGATATTCACTAAGGGGTAAGAGAGGGGCCAGCACAATGTTCTGTCCATTTCTAACCTGGCAGCTGGTGAGCCAATTATAGTGACTGGAGCAAAACAGAATAATTATTTATTGCTATATAACAAAGCAAGTTGTAACCGATCAATATTAACCCGTGCTATTACTGCAAACCACATCTACAGACCAGAAATAACCTTCCTTTATTGAATCTTCAAAACAGAGAATGAATGGCATCTTACAGACTAGCCCAGTTCATTTGTTCACCTCAACTTTCTGCATGCCTTCATGAAAGCCATTTATTTCTAGCTATTGTTTATTAATTTTAAAAACTCCATGGAGAAAAAGTATTCCCTTTAATACATGCTGCTGTCTTTCATAAGTAAGTCCCTGTCTTAGTCAGGGTTTCTATTCCTGCACAAACATCATGACCAAGAAGCAAGTTGGGGAGGAAAGGGTTTATTGAGCTTCCACGTTGCCGTTCATCACTAAAGGAAGTCAGGTCTGGAACTCAAGCAGGTCAGGAAGCAGGAGCTGATACAGAGGCCATGGAGGGATGTTACTTACTGGCTTGCTTCCCCTGGCTTGCTCAGCCTGCTCTCTTATAGAACCCAAGAGCACCAGCCCAAAGGCAGAACCACCCACAAGGGGCCCTCCCCACTTGATCACTAATTGAGAAAATGCCCCACAGCTAGATCTCATGGAGGCACTTCCCCAACTGAAGCTCCTTTCTCTGTGATAACTTCAGCCTGTGTCAAGTTGACACACAAAACTAATTGGTTCCACATTGCCAGAACAGTTAATATCAGAAGTTATAGTCAGCTATGTGTGTTATTTCCAGTTGCATTAAAATTCAAGGGCAGCAAACTAAACATCCATAGAACTGGACCTGACCCAGTGCAATCAACAGCAAAACCAGAATTGTTAGGGGAAAGAATAAATTTCAGGCAAAATATTCATTGGTAAAGCATGCAATTTTTCAAGTGTGGTTTCTTTTAACATCTTGTTTGTTCTTTTTTCAAAAAAGATTTATTCATTTACATATTCATGTACATGAGGACGTTGTTTGCATGTATGTCTGCACAGCAAAAGAAGACATTAGATCCCATTATAGATGGTTGGAAGCCACCATGTGAGTACAGGGAATCAAACCCAAGTCCTCTGCAAGAACAAGTGATCTTAACTGCTCTACAGTGACACACTTCCTCCAACAAGGCCACCCCTCCCAAAGGTGCCGCACCCATGAGTCAAGAAGATTCAAACCACCACAATGTGTGTGTGTGTGTGTGTATGTAAGTATGTATGTGTGTGTATATATATATATATATGTAGAAGTATATATATATACTTCTACCTATATACATGTCAGTAAATTGAAAAAATGAAGATTTCTTAAACCTGCTTTTTATGGGCAACTTGGAAGTACATTAATAAAATGTTAAGATCAACGAATGCCATTTTTGCATATATTTTTCTTGCCCCTGAAACCTTTGAACTTTTGAGAATAAAAATAGCACTTATAATGCCATAGAGACTGACCATTTCCTTTTCTGCATTTCCTCAAAAGCTTGGGAGCAGGACATGAAACCTAGCTCATTTAAACTTCCACGTCTAGCTTCAACACAGCTCTTCATTCTAATTTCATGAAAACACCCACACTATCTCCTAAGCTCTGGTGTCCTGTTAAACTATGTTGTTTGAAGCAGAAAAAGCCTGTCAGAGATGACTTGCATTTTAATAAGAAGGTTAGCTGCATTACATGTATCTGAGAATATAGATCTGAACTATAAAGCAACAATATGCTTTAGTAATTTTCAGGATATTTGTGTGTAAGCTAATTTTTCCAACATATTCTTAAGAGATCCAGACATAAATCAATAAGATAACCATGGCTGTTTACAGAGCAGCTAGAATTAGGTTAGAATTAGGTTCAAGGTATAATGTCATTATAAAGAAAACTGTCAGTGTATTTTTGGTGTATAACAGAAAGTTAACTATCTCTCTTTAAACATAAATGCTGATACTGACATTCAGAACTACAATTTTACACTATAATGAATACATAAAGAAGTGAAATGACTTTGGCAAAAGCAGTGAATCAAAGGACACACAGAATATAACCTCAGCTTAAAATGGTATCTTTGTTGGGCAGGAAAACAGGGTGTCATTATTCAGTTGACATGGACCATGATTATACAGACCAGGCTGGATTATAAAACTCAGGCCAGCCTCGAACTCAGATTAAAGGTCCACCTGCCTCTGCCTCCCAAGTGCTGGGATGAAATGTGTGCACCAACATAGCCCCAAAACAATACATATTTTTACCACATATATGAACTTATAAAACAGACAGAAAACATTTAAATTGACTTTAGAATATTTGACTAACACACTAAAGATTAAATGCAAGTAAGTAAAAAAATAATTAGTCGCAGGAGCATGAAAGTAAAAAATTTTTTAAAAAGCATACAAAATGTATATTGCAAGAACAATTCAATTTGAATGCAAACTGTGTAATATCCAACACAAAGTGTTGTAAGATGTGTGTGGTGACACAGTGACACATGTCTGTGATTCCAGGTGGCAGACAAGACAATCTAGAGTGAGCGATTAGCCTGGACTATGTAAGAGAACCTTGTGGAGAAAAAGAAAGAGAAAGGTTACCACAACAAAGGCAGCAAGAGATCTCCATAGAGATTCCCCCTTAAGAGCTGGTTTCCATGAGCCTGCCCCAGGAGACATCAGAGGGAAGAGCCTCGACTACACGTCCTCAGCTCACTTCACAAGGCAAATCCTGTTTCTTTAAAAAAATCACAAAGTAGTGTCTATGATGATAACTATTTCATAAAAAAAAAGTCTCAATTATATCTGCTTGCCACTGCTGCTGTAAAGCGTCTTTAAACACACAAGTGAAATCTAACCATCCTCTGACTAAGAACACTTTCAGCTTGTCCTGGGAATGCAGTTTGTCGCCTGCACTTACCCGCAGGCTCACCCCCACGTCTAACTCCACTTCCAGAGGACCTAATGCTATGTCTGGTCACCATGGGCAACAGGCAAGCACATGGTACACTCACATTATACATGAAATAAAAATACATAAATCTTTTTAAATGTCCTAGTTAAGGAAGGCATATCTCTAGGTGGACATTATTCTTATCACTTAAAATATTCACAGTGGGCATTTGTTATTTCATATTTTGGTAACTATTATAAGTAAATGCTACCAACTATTTTGTTTTTATAAGAAATTAGCTATAATTCTGTAAGCTAAATCTATCAAATGTATAGATACAAATAAGAGATAGAGACATATATAGATAGATACAAATACAGAGGTAGATACAGATGATATATAGATATAGATGTAGACACAGATATAGACAGATACAGATCTATCTATATATTAATGATATAGATAGATTCAGATATAGAGGTCAATACAAAGTTACAGATAGAGACATAGTTATAGGAATAGATATCCTATTGGTTACATACCCACTAAGAAACTCTTAGATTTCAGTGAATAAAGGTATACATTAAGATTAGTTGATAAATAAACCTCCTATTTTACAATAGGGATGATGTCTATCACTGACAGGAGACTGCATAGGACTGTGGAAACACAGCAACAGTAATGACAAAGCCTTATTTACAGAGCATAGGCAAGCTCAGGGACCAGGGCACAGGGCGGGCCAACAACAGTTTTCCATCTAATATGAAGTTCTGGTAAACTTCTCCATGTTCCTCCCTCACATCTTTTTTTTTAAAGAACTTCTCATCTGTCACATAAAAATAAATGTTTACCTTTATTTGCATCACAAGATGTTGGCAACACAAGCCTGCCATGACTCTTGCAGTTACTTTTCTGTGGACAGTTCACAGAATTTTGAACATATATCTCTATCTATTGAAACCACTAGGATCTATTTGGAGATAATCTACTCGAGTTACAGATTTACTTCATGAACACAAACAAAAGTCTCAGGCTGGTGGCATGACTTTGTGGGCAAAAGTACCTGCTGCACAAGTCTGACAAATGGAGCCCGGGACATAAAACTTACTGTAGAGACCAAAAATTGACTCCCCACACACATATACGTATGCATACATGCACATGAACACACACACACACACACACACACACACACACACGCACGCACGCACGCACGCATGCGCACACACACACACATACATGCTGTGATGTGTGGGCACACTATAACACATGTGCACTCACCAAACACACCGTAATTAAAATGTCTCTTGTCATAGCTAACCAAGTCTGTTGTCTTATTAATGATGAATTCAACTAAAGGAAATATTACTGAAGCCTCAAAATAAAATAGACAGCCAAGATCAAACACAAATAATTTAACAAGTTAAATGAAAACGTGTAATGAAATTGCCTCCTGCCATTCTTTCCGTACTGCACAGGCTAGAAAGCCTTCCTTAACGCTTTGCAGCTGGTAGTCTGTAAGCAAGCCATGCTCTACTAAGCCAGGAAGGTGACAGCCAGGAGAGGCAGCTGATCTTCATTGAAACTTTCCTGGATCTGTCATTCTAGACTGCGTAAACTGCCTTTCCCTAAGCTGTAACCTACTTAACACCCTGTAATAAATCTCTCCTGGGATTAGCCTAAATGACTACTGTTGTCTATAGAGAACACTACAATTTAAGGATAGTATTAATGAGAAAGAGCAATTATTAAAGAACCAGACTTTACCCCCAACTACAAACTCTATAGAGAGACAGAAAGAAAAGCACCAGCAAATCTAGTCTAGACATCTGCACCAACTGCCTTACAGGAGATTGGTTTTTCAAAGTCAAATATTAAGCAAGGTCAGGGTTTACACAGGTATGTGATTACTTAACTATGTAAGTTTCGTATTCAGCAAAGACATCTATGTTGTGTCATTTGATCCAACTCAAAATTACCAAAATCCCTGCTAGTCTGCCAGTGTGAAAAGCAGCATCGTTGAACAGCTATTTTGAGTAGGGCTGCAGCCTAGTTTTGTGGCTTTATCATTGGTGGTATAAGATACCCTTAGAATTAAATGAGGCCATGCCTGCCACTGACAGGCATTTTTAAAATAGCCAAATGTGAATCAACACATAGAAACAATACATACATTTGACTATGATTTGAATATATCACAGTGTTGTTTAATAACAGGAATATGTTTTGAGAATTAGATCCTTTAGCAATTTAATTATACAAATATCACCCAGTGTGCTTACACAAACTTAAATCAGATAGCCTATCATGCAAGTAAGCTGTATGTGATTATATACATGGTACATAAACTCCTAGGGCATGAGTTCAAACAACATGAAATGAACAGTCGTTTGTTATTAAGGATTATGGACATACTAGTTTGTTCTCTGTCTTGAATGTCTGGAAGCATAAACAGTGAGATTACAGCTGCATCACCAAAACACATATTGTTATGATGGTGTGAGGGCTATGATGTCACCAGACAATAGAAATTTAGTTTAGCATCAGATAACACCACATAATATTGATCAAAGGGGGGATGATCTATGCTAGCTGATCACTTAAAGGTAATGAACATTTTTAATTTATGTCACAGGCTAAAAGCCTATGCATGCAGGCCACTGTTCTAGGTGCCAAAGGCACAGCAAGTATAAGATGCACATGCAGCCCACATACAGGGAAAGTGAAAAGAGGGAAGAGAAGGGACTCAGGGACACAAATAACAAGACGCCACATAATGCTCAGTGCCACACAGGAAGAGGGGACGCGACAGCAGATGTGCTGGTGAGTCAGGGACACTTCTCTAAGGACAGTCACCTTGAATCTAACTGTCAAAAGCAGGCAGACATCAGAGGGAGGCCGTTCCAGGACAAGGGAATGGAACAGGCTGTGAAGAGGGCCTTGACACAGAAAAAGCCGGACAAATGTACGGGTCTAGAAGCAGTGAGGGAGGTGAAGGCTGAGCAGGAGGCCCACCCAGAGGAGGCTGGAGGGGGTGCTGGGGTCAGGTCAGCTGGGGCAGGCTTCTCAACCCTGGCAGTCGCTACAATTAAAATGTTCAACTAGACCTCACCTCACACAGTTACTTCACAGGCTCCTGATGGTATGTCCAGAATGGGGAAACTTTTTGAAGATCCCTGTGAGGTTCTAATAGGCAACCTGATTAGAGGAGAGATCATAAACTGGAGAAAAGACGACTTTTTTTAAAATTCTAAACATAATGGAAAACCACTGGCAGTTATAAGCAGGGAAATGTCAGATTTACATTCTTAGAAGGCCATAACTACCTAGTGCATGGCTATGGAGTGCAATATATTCTAATTAGATATCTACATATGCTCAAGTGACATAAATTATATGCTCTTCAAAATTATGAAGTAAAGTTCCATCTGCCAAATGCAATTTGCATCAAAGCCTTAGTGGATCTAGGGACGGTGCTGGAATTACAGAGGATGTCTGTGCTTCCAGAACGTTCTGCACAAATGGTGGAAGACTGGCCATTGGCTGTTGGCAGTAATGAGGATGGGAAGAAAGCTAAACCTGTGCGACAGGTTCAAAGTTGACGTTTTTTGATTGGCTTAATGTAGCCCCTTTGACATTTTCCTCACAAAGCTAAAGCTGCCATCCTTGACTCCCTCCTCCATGGAGAACCGCAGGAAGCTGCAGGTCTGGTTACTGGGTTGGAGAATGCAGGGGCGGGGCTTAGGGGGCTGTTAAGGAGGAAGTGAGGAGTCTGCTAAGGAAGCACAGAGGAGGGGCCAGCCTTGACTTGACAACTGAGCTGGATGAGCTAATAGGGCAATTCCAAGCTGTCCACCTTCCCACCAGTCAGCACCACAGGCATCAAGTCCCTGTGCAGAGGCCCTCTGAGCTAAGCTTCCTAAATATGAGCAAGCTCAAGGAAACCACAGGACATGAGTGGGAAGCATCCATCACAAGAGCTGTCTAAAATCCTCCTTCACTCAGGCTTTAAAATAGTACAATAGAGTGTTCAACAGAATACGTTCTGACAGCAGCTACCACCTCAGGTCCCAAGAGTCTTCAAGTCCAAGTTCCTAGAGACACAAGGTAAGTTATGTTGAGCATTGCCCTTTCCTGTCTGAGTCTTTTCTTGGCTCAAGCATGATGGTTTCAGTAAAAGATTTCCATTTCCAATCGCTTAGAAAGTCCTATTTCAACTAGAAGACTGACTGCCAAATCAACAGTAACTATGTTAGAAAGTGAGCCTGAATAATTATTATAATTGGGACAAAAAGAAAAAATAGCAAGGTGTTAAGAAATCTTAGAAGACACCTTGGGGGTAAAAGTAGGGTGAATGTGTTTACTTATCATTCTAACAAATAAAGCATATTCACGTGGTTGATAATACGTTCAAAACTTGTAAGAATGCTGATCCAGGCCAGTGTGATGGACGGCTCAGTAGGAAATGAACGCACTACCAAGCCTGACGAACTGAGTTCAGCTTTGAAGGCATGTTATTTTTTTATTGCACGCCATGTAAAGATCACCCTTGTATTATTCGCATGCTGATTTCTCTGGTCCTAACAGTAATTCCTTTGTCATGTCACTGTTTTTTTCCTCTCATGAACTAATAATAGAGGAATTTGGTCTTATGATGATTATTTTATACACATGCCCAAAAGATTACTTTGCTTTTGTAAACTGAAAAAAAAATCTCATGGTAAATCATGTCAGTGCTAACATAAAGATATTGTCCATTACAAAAAAAAAAAATTGAAGTCCAGCTTTGATAAGTTATGGCAGCAAGAACATACATGAAAAGTAACCGGGGGTACCATACCCATGCCAGTGACCCCTGTACGCTCAGGCTCAAGGTCTGCCATAGCACTTGTTAGCTTCAAAAAGCCAGAACCCAGGCCTGCACACCTGCTGGCTCATGAACCAGGCCTGCTGACACAGGAGTCCAGTATCAAACTTATTGAAGAACCTCACTGAATCGCCCTCCTAGAACCTTTCATCCTGATGACTACTAAACAGATGTCACTGCAAAGTCAGTCCGAAAGCTGAAGAGGTGCTTGCTTCCTCAAACGAACTAATACAAAGACAAAGACCACAGGTAATCAAAGAAAACAGGAATGAAATATGGAACCATTAACTGACTGGAGAAATACTCATCTACAGAAAACTGACAAACATTTTCAGAGAGCTATCTTAAAGAAGTGCAGTGAGCTATAAGAAAAGATACACAAGGAAATGACATTACAAAAGTTACAGTAACTAAATTAAGAATTCAAAAACAAACACAGAAACTACATATAAGGAATCAAAAACGAATTGTGCTATGAAACAATATGGCAGAACAGAAACGTGACAAAATGCTTTAATAGAAAGTCTGGGCCCTGTGCATTACCGAGCAAAAGAGAAAACCAGTGAGCATATAGAAAATCATTTGAAATTACAGAATAAAAAGAAAAAGAGAAAAATAAAGAATAAAGAAAGCTTACAGACTTGGTGGAGGAACTCCAAGCCAATGGACATATAATACAGACAGAGGGAGAGAGCGGAAAAGACAGCAGAAAACTTAAACTGCAATGACATAAAATTCCCTGAATTTTCAGAAGAGATAAATGAGGATCCAAAGAACCTCAGAGATTATCGTCACCAACACACAGCACATATCAAATGCTCAAAAATCAAAAGCTAACAAGCATTGATAGCACCAATATGGATATGATCAGATTCATTGAATATACAACAAAACTTGGAACAAATAACTTGTAAGCCGCAAGAAGTAAAAAGACCTCAAAGATGCTGTATTCATGGAAGCAGAAAGCTAGAACTAAATTCAAAGATAAAGAAAGATCTTAAGGTTCACAGAAAGAATAAAGGAGGATAGAAAATAACAAAGAGTACAGCCAATGTTGGCTGAGAAGTTCTATGAAACTCTTTACCTGAATCTATAAGACCAAAGGAAAAAAATCCTGAGACTCAAAATTACAAGCCACAGGAAATAGTATAAAAACTCAGAAGACTAACTTGAACATTTTTGTATTACCCCCCCTCCCAAATTGTATAGATTAGAAAACATGTAGATATATTCTGGAAATATACATCATACCATGAAATGGAAATCATGATAGCAAACCAATGAGTTACCAAGTCGTTCACGGAGGAAAGGTAAGGATCAAACAACCTGAGCAGTGAATACTTGCAAACATTTTAAGAATTTCCATCAATACTTCTGAAATGCTTTAAGACTCTGGTGACTGGCATATATTGCCAGCCTTACTGAAAAGGCCAGCATTTCTCTGACACCACAGGCAGAGACGAGCAGTTAACGAACAGAGATTTACAGGCCAATACCCCAGATGGCAGTGAAGGCAAACAGCTTTAATAAAATATTAGCAAGCTAGCATTAGTGCAGCATTAAAAGAATTATACAATAAGATCAAAGGCAATTTATCCAAGGTATTTAAGAACAGCCTATTGAAGGCATAATTATATACAATCATCAATAGTGACACATTATATTAATAAAGAATTAACATCACAGGATCATCTCAATACATGCTGAAAGTCATGGAACAAAACCCTTATTCTTTCATGAGCCCAACACTCAACAACAAGGTATAAAAGGAATGTGCGTCAGTAAACACACCTAAGTCTAACATGCTCAGTGGTGGAGACCTGATTCCTCCATATCAGGCAAGAATAATAAAAAGCATCTACATTAAAGAAGTGCAAGTATCTGTTTCTGGATGGCTTAATATATATATTATTATTATATATATATAAAACACACTAAGATTTCACCTCCCCAAAGTGTTGGAACAAATAAAATCACAGAGCTGCAGCATCCCAAGTCCATACACAAACCCAACATCCCTGTTTGTTAACAACACGCTGCAACAGTTGTCAGTTAGAACAGCAGCTCAAAAGACAAGTATGACTATATTTACACAAGGAGTTAAAGATCAATAAACTGAAAATTAAAAAAAAAACATTCATGAAAGAGATTAGAGACACAAATAAATGTGAGTTAAAATGCCTGTACTAGTCAACACAACCTACAGGTCCAATACTAAAACTTCCAGAGATACTGTCTACAAAATGAGAAGACAGTCCTAATATTCATATGAAATACAAAAGGACTTGAAGCAGCCAAAACAATCTTAAACAAACCCCAAAAAGCTAAAATGAACACACTATCTGATCTCCAGATACATCCTGAAGGTGTAATAGGCACCACAGCATGGTTCTGCAGTAAGAGAACAGCCTATGGGCTGAGACTCCCACAGATAGCCACTCCTGGCCAGTCAGCCTTCCACACAGATGCCAAGAACTGTAATGGGAAACAGGCAGTTACTTCAATGGCCAGTCCTGGGGAAATCCTGGACCAACGTGCAGGAAGGATTGAGGCCTTATATCTCTCAGCACACAGGAAACCAAAATGAGCACAAAAGACCTGAGACTGTGATGCACAGGAAGAAAGCACAGAGCACACTCTTCTTTATCCTTGTCTAGATGAGGAATTAAAAAAAAAAAAGATACCGAAAGCAAAGGAAACTAAAATTAAGTTAGATAAATGGATTTACATCAAACTAAACTGTATTCAGCAATGGGGAAAACAGATCCAAGAGGAGTCCTACAAAAAGGGAGGAATATTTTGAAACTACATCTCTTAAGGGAATAAATACCCCAATTTATAAGAAATTTTAAAAAGCATAAAAATAAGAAAATAAGTAATGCTTATTTTTGATGATATTATTATAATCCTCAAAAAAAGGATAAATACTGACCAGTGAGAAGAAAATACAAATCAAAGCCTCAAGAAAATACTGTCAGACTTGGAAAAATGATTAGTGTATAAAAGGGGAAAAGGGAAGGAGGGAGGGAGGGAGGGAGGGAGGGAGGGAGGGAGGGAGGGAGGGAGGGGAGGAGATACAGTGAGACCATGGAGAAAAAGGGCACTGCAGTTGGAAAAGTAGATTATACAGTTACTATGGAAAGGATGAAGTTCCTCAAAGGGATGAAAATGGACTTAGCACATGATTCAGCAAGCCCACTTCTGGGGAGGAACCCACAGAAAGTGAAGTCAGCAACTCAAAATATTGTCTACACCCCATCATCACTATAGTCTGATTCACAATAGTCAGGATGTGTAACAAACCTTATCCTCCAAGAGATGAATAAAGAAAATGTAGGATACACGTCACAAAATGGTGTGTAGCTTTTACAGAGGAGAGAACTGTTTGACTCAACAATGTAGATGAGCTGAGGAGATACGATGCTAAGTAAAGTAAGTTTCAGCCACAGAAACACACATGTGAAGGGCTGGAGAGATGGCTCAGCAGTCAGGAGCACTTTCTGTTCTTCCAGAGGACAGAGGTTCAATTCCCAGACTCCCATAATGGCTCACAATCGTCTGTAACTCCAGTCACAGGGAATACAACACCCCTTTCTAGCCTCTATAGACACCAGGTAGGTATGTGGTACCCAGGCATATATCCAGGCAAACAAACCACACACACACAAAAAAACAAAAAACAAAACAAAACTGAGGAAATATCTTTTTTAAAAACCTGCACACACAACATGATCTCCTTCATAGACAGAAGCTAACGAGCGCGGAGCATGACGGTCAGGCTAAGGTCTGAGAGATGGAGACAGTGAGGAAGGCTGCTCAGAGAGATAAAGCTTCAGAAGGCAGACACACCTTCTGGAGATCTGAGGTACAGCATGTGAGGACAGACAGTCATATTCTACAGCACACTTTAAATTTCTAAGAGAGTAAAGCCTGTGTTTCTACCACCCAAAACACAGTTATGTAAGGTTACAGCTATGTTAGCTAGCTTGGTTGCAGTAATCATTCCACAAGTTATACATATATAAAAATTAAATTAAAATAAAATTTGACAATTTTATTGTCAATTAAATCTCAAAGATGGGGAAAATAAGAACATAAGAATAAATAAATTAAGCAAAATAGCTAACCTTAAAGAAAAATACCTAATTTTTTCAGATATATAATTCCTGTAACGGGAATTACAGGTGGTTGTGAGCTGCCATGCGAGCTCTGAGAATTGAACCCAGGTCCTCTGGAAAAGCAGCAAGTGTTCTAACTGCTAAGCCATCTCTCCAGACCCAAATCTGACAAGGTATAATTGTTAAACAATAGTTTTTTACTTTTTATGGACATGTGTGATTGTATGTGTTTGTGTGTGTGCAGGAGTCCACAGAGGCCGGAGGGCAGCACAGCCCCTGCAGATGGAGTTGCAGGTTGTAGAGAGCTGCTGGAAGGTGCTGAGGACCAGGCCCAGCCCGGCAGGAGCAGGAGGCACCTTTGACGACCATGTCAGGCTCCAGCCGCCGCTGCATTTTAATGAAAACATTATACGACACAAGCCAGCTAATTTAAAAGTAACTTTTATAGCATCTATAAAGGTGAAACTTTAAGGTATATCTCTCACCTCTAGAAAATGTATTTATTATGTAAGAGTTTAAAAGGTGATCAAGTTACATTATCCAATATCTTTTTTATTCAATACACCACTATAACTACATACTTCTACATAAATATATATACTATCATATGCAATATGATATATACTGCTATGTATAATATCAGATCATAAAAATAATACAAGTGGTTGTCGAGCAGCTTCAAATAAAATGTCATTACACTCAATTTTTGTGACTGTCAAGATGTCATACATCATCCAAAAAATTTGAAAATAATCATCAGTTTATGGAAATTATATTCCTTTTTTCTACTCTTTTGTTTATTAAAAGCCAGCAAGTACAAAAACCAGAACATACTGAAAAACCATGTGTGAGGTAAAAGGCACCAGCATTCTAAAGTAAGTCAGGCTGGTGTCCAGGACTTCCAAGGGCCTCCCAGTCAGACACGGAGTATGTGGGAGGCTGCAACTCAGGCACTTCCGAGTTCACCGTAAGCCTGGCGGCTGCATGCTACTTTTAAAGATACACAATCCGAAGGGAAAGAAAGCGGCTTACAAATGAATCACCTGTTTTCTGTTCTACAAACTTGGAACTTTATTTTCTTATCCTCACTTTTGAAAGACAGGAAATGCCACATTACTGGCCTACTTCTAGTGGGCTAATTTCCAGTAAATAACTTCTATCGCTTCAAAGAAAATTTAAAACTTATTAGACCCTGTAAAACTATTGTTGAAAAACATTACAAAAACTGTAAAGTTTGCACTGATATTACTCTATCTCAAAATTGGGTGGCTCACCTTACTGTGTCACGGATGTGATAGTTCTAGAAGTGAGGTGATCGAGACCGCTGTGCTTTCCTCCTTAGGGAACACTGAACGGTGTCCACACATTTGAGGAGAAGAATGACAGTGACAACTGGCCGAGCACACTCAACCACCTGATAAACGCCACAGCCACAGCGGGCGCTCTTCTGCTAACAGCATTCTTAGAGTTCCTTCTCTTAGGAGAAAAGCCATTCTTCAGCAGAGCAGACTCCGTCTACAGCACACAGCTTTGTGGGCTAGCACACTGGTTAGTCCTGTTCCACAAACCCTGATTTTATAACAATATTCTGTACTGCCCGCTTTATAGCTTTTTAAAAGCCATAATTGTAATGTGTCTACACACATAATTTCAAAGGAAAAAGAGCAAAATAATGCCTAAACGTATGAGCAAAAAATAATTTATTAAATTCATCCTTCAACAAATAAATGGGTACACTCTATCCCAAAAGCATGATCATCAGGTCAGACACCTGCAGCAAAGCACTATAAACACTGATACATGTGGATGTATGTAAGTCAAATATTTAGTACGGCAACAGTCTCACCAATGTATTGTTTTAAAAAATGTTCACTATGTGTGGTGGTTGAGACTGGCCCCCATAGAGGAATAAATTGAGCCAAGGCTGGTTAGGAAGGCTGAGGTGCTCAGGCAGGGATTCTGAGGAATAAACGGAAGCACAGTCACAACATGAAACAGTGATAAGGTTCTTTGTTTTTTCTTTATTAGATATACTCTTTATTTACATTTCAAATGATTTCCCTTTTCCTGGATCCCCCGCCCTGAAAGTCCCTCTTCCCTCCCCCTGTTCCCTAATCAAACCCCTCCTGCTTCCCTGTCCTGGTAATCCCCTACACTGCTGCACTGACCCTTTCCAGGACCAGGGGCCACTCCTTCCTTCTTTTTGGGCATCATTTGATATGTGAATTGTGTCTTGGGTATTCCAAGCTTCTGGGCTAATATCCACTTATCAGTGAGTGCATACCATGTATGTTCTTTTGTGATTGTGTTACCTCACTCAGAATGACATTCTCCAATTCCACCCAATTGCCTAAGAATTTCATGAATTCATTGTTTTTAATAGCTGAGTAGTATTCCATATTGTAAATATACCATATTTTCTGTATCCATTCCTCCACTGAAGGACTTCTGAGTTCTTTCCAGATTCTGGCTATTATAAATAGGGCTGCTATGAACATAGTGGAGCATGTCTCCTTATTACATGCTGGGGAATCCTCTGGGTATATGCCCAGGAGTGGTATAGCAGGATCTTTTGGAAGTGACATGCCCAGTTTTCTGAGGAACCGCCAGACTGATTTCCAGAGTGGTTGTAGAGCTTGCAACTCCACCAGCAGTGGAGGAGTGTTCCTCTTTCTCCACATCCTTGACAGCACCTGCTGTCTCCTGAGTTTTTGATCTTATCCATTCTGACTGGTGTGAGGTGAAATCTCAGGGTTGTTTTGATTTGCATTTCCCTGATGACTAAGGATGTTGAACATTTCTTTAGATGCTTCTCAGCCATTCGATATTCCTCAGGTTAAAATTCTTTGTCTAGCTATGTACCCCCATTTTTAATAGGGTTATTTGGCCCTCTGGAGTCTAACTTCTTGGGTTCTTTGTATATATTGGATATTAACCCTCTGTCAGATGTAGGGTTGGTAAAGATCTTTTCCCAATTTATCGGTTGCCGTTTTGTCTTATTGACAGTGTTTTTTACCTTACAGATACTTTGTAATTTTATGAGGTCCCATGTGTCCATTCTTGATCTTAGAGCATAAGTTATTGGTGTTCTATTCAGGAACTTTCCCCCTGTGCCCATGTGCTCAAAGCTCTTCCCCAGTCTCTTTTCCATTAGTTTCAGAGTGTCTGCTTTTATGTGGAGGTCCTTGATCCACTCGGACTTGAGTTTAGTACAAGGAGATAAGAATGGATCAATTTGCATTCTTCTGCATGCTAGCTGCTAGTTGAACCAGCACCATTTGTTGAAGAGGCTATGTTTTTTCCACTGGATGGTTTTAGCTCCTTTGTCAAAGATCAAGTGACCGTAGGTATGTGGGTTCATTTCTGGGTCTTCAATTCTATTCCACTGATCTACCTGCCTGTCTCTGTACCAATACCTTACAGTTTTTAACACTATTGCTCTGTAGTACTGCTTGAGGTCCAGGATACTGATTCCCCCAGAAGTTGTTATACTGTTGAGAATAGTTTTAGCTATCCTGGTTTTTTTGTTTGTTTGTTTTTTTGTTTTTGTTTTTTTGTTTGTTTTTATTCCAGATGAATTTGGGAATTGCTTCTTCTAACTCTATGAAGAATTGAGTTGGGATTTTGATGGGGATTGCATTGAATCTGTATTTTGCTTTTGGCAAGATGGCCATTTTTACTATATTAATCCTGCCAATCCACGAGCATGGAAGATTTTTCCATCTTCTGAGGTCTTCTTCAATTTCTTTCTTCAGAGACTTCAAGTTCTTGTCATACAAGAGGCACGCTCACAACAGGAAACTGTGACAAGGTTCTCAGCATTTAAAAGCAAAACGCAAGGGCAGCAGCAGAGACAGGAGAATGGATGCAGCTCAACTCAGGTGCAAGAAGAAAAGCTTAACTAAGAAGCTAGTGGTAACCCTAAAATGTTAATGTGCCCTATGCAAGGATTATTTTCATTCAAAGTCCCAGAGATGTATATCCCCCTAAAATTCCAATTTGACTTAACTTAGCCTTTAATCCAACTAGCATCTGGGAGAAGGAGATCTCAAACCCAGTGCACTTATGACAATGCCAAAAAAAAAAAAAAATCTAGCTTTCTGGCAGAAGGAAAAGAACAAGGAGCATTTCTTCAACACTGTAAGCTCACTGCCTTGAAACTGACAGAGAGTAAAAATGGAAAAGAATCTGCAATAACACACAAGCCAAGCAATTTGAGATTTTACAGCCTTGTATGAAATATAGTTTATGTATTGCCACAAATCTGCTAAAACCCCATTTTCCTTTGACTTCATATGAAACGTTATAAAAATAGTCATCATAAGTACAGCAAAACTCATGGATTAAGTGCGCCTTTACACAGATACAAATAACAGGATGTCTCCGTCTCCATGGAGACAGATGGTGGGTCCTCACTGGCTCCTACCCAGCGCTTCATACTGGGCCAGACCTCTGAAATGTTCTGATTAATTACAAAAACAAATTGATTCTTTAGTCTCTCAAATTCATCATCTGTCCCAAAAGATCAATGAACTTTATTAAAAATATGAAACTAAAAGCAAATTTTTATGCTTGATCCCAGGAGCTTAATTTCTAGCACGAAAATTACTTGCTTGGCAATTAGCAAAACCTGCAGCACAGATTTTGACACAGCTCATGGCCAGCAGCACTGCACAGAGAAAGAAGGAAGCTCAAGCAGGTTAAGTTTTTCTATTTCTCTATTCCCTCCCACATCCTACACTTCCAGCAACCGTTGTGTCCATGAATGTCTTCTGAAGATTAATAAACAGACTGGGAGCATTTTCAGAAGATGTGATGAGTTTAATCATCTCTAAAATAAATTTCTAAAGTCAGTGAAATCAGGCAAAATACTCATCAGGAGAAGCCTTTGCCTTTTAGTTATGATGGGTTTCAGAGAGAAAGGATTGATAAAACATGACTAAATGACATTCTGCTGAAGACACTAAGACTGGCTTCACAAGTTGTGGTGATTTGAATATGCTTGGCCCAAGGGGTGGTATTATTAGGAGGTGTGGCCTTGTTAGAGGAAGTGTGTCACTATAGGTGTAGGCTTTAAGACCCTAATCCTAGCTCCCCCTTAGCCAGTCTTCTAACTCTCAGCTTTGCCTGCACCATGCCTGCCTAGATGCTGCCATGCTCCCACCTTGATGATACTGGACTGAACCTCTGAACCTGTAAGCCAGTGCCAATTTAATGTTGTCTTTATAAGAGTTGCCTTGGTCATAGTATCTGTTCACAGCAATAAAACTCCTAAATAGGACACAAATCAAATATGTCTTAAGTTGGGATTTCTACTACCTTGACAACATGGTCAAAATAAGCTTGGGGAGGAAAGGGTTTGTTTCATCTTACACCTGGTAGTCCATCCGTCACCCAGGGAAGTCAGGGCAGGAACTCAAGACAGGCACCTGGAGTAGGAACTGATACAGACTCTATTGAGGACCGCTGCCTGCTGGCTTGCTCCTAGTGACATGCTCAGACAACTGTCTTATAGAACCCAAGTCTACCAGCCCAGGAGCAGCACTGCCCAGTGTGAGCTGGGCCCTCCTGTATCCATGAACAATCAAATTAAAAAAAAAAAAATGCCCCCAGAGACTTATCCATAGGCCAATCTAGAGGGAGGGCATTTTCTCAACTAGGTTTCATCTGCCAAAATTTCTTTAGCTTATGTCAAGTTGATATAAAACTAGCCAGCACAACTGACCCCTTTTCAACTTGATACACAAACACAGCACCATTAAGCCATATTTCTTTTCTTTTTTGTTCATCCGCAATATCTCATAGGATTAATATCATAATATAAAACATTACAACTTCTAAAGTCCCATGGTCTTTCAAAGTTGTCTCTCTAAAATATCCAAAGTCTCTGAACGTTCAAAGACTTTGCCCCCCCCCCCCCCCCCGAATCCTAGTCTCTAAAATATTCCAAGTTTCCCTAAAATTTTAAAATTATCTCTAAAGTATTCTATGTAAAACTCCAAAGTCTCCATAAAATTCCAAAATATCTTTAAAAGTTCAAAATCTCTCACCTGAGGGATCCCACAAAATAAAAACAAAAATAAGTTAAATATTTTGTTATTCAGAGTGGGAAGAACTAGGACGCAATCAGAATCAGACCAAAGTAAAACCAAAATTCAACAGTGTAAAAGGTTCAGCGTCTTTGGTCTTCTGTGGGACTGCTAACAGTGGGAACAGGAGCTGTCCTGATTCTGCTGTGTGCCTTGGGGACCCTTCTGCCCTACTGGGTCACCTTCTCTAGCCTTACTAGAAAAGGAGGTGCCAAGTCTTAATGCAGCTTCATATGCCATGGCTGGTTGATATCTAGTAGAGGCTGCCCCTTTCCTGAAGAGAAACAGAGGAGGAGAGGGTTTGGGGGAGTATGTGTGGAGAGGAAGAGAAAGGTGGGAAGGGACTGTGAGGCGGCAAAGAAGGGAAAATTGTGGGCTGGAGAGATGGCTCAGCAGTTAAGAGCACTGACTGCTCTTCCAGAGGGAACTGAGTTCAATTCCCAGCAACTACATGGTGACTCACAACCATCTGAAATGGGATCTGAAGCCCTCTTCTGGTGTGTCTGAAGACAGCAATAGTGTACTCATATATTAAATGAATAAATAAATCTTTTCTTTAAAAAAGGGAAATTGTGGTTGGGGTGTAAAATAGAAGTAAATAAAAAGGCTCAGTGCTTGACATCTGGGGCCTCTCAGGATCTGTAGGCTCCAAGGGACCCTGGCACAGCCACTTGTCCAGCTTCTCTACCCTAAGCACATACAACTGTCTCCGAGGCTCAGGCTGGCTCCACGCCACAGCTGCAGTTGTGCTTGGTGGTAATGACATCGCTAAGATGCTGGAGTACTTCCTGTAACTGGGCTGTAACTTCACCAATAATCTCCTGGGGACTCTCTTCAGGGACTTCAATCTTTGCCACATGGTGCCACACCTCAGCATCTCTCCATCACCCCTCATGCCAGTATTATCTGGGAAACCCTGTTTCTAAGCTTGGCTGCCAGCAGGAGGTACACACAAGCTTGGCCTCTCCGGACCACAGGTTCTGTGCTGACACTGAGGGCATACTTTCTGTTTGTATTTTGAGACAGGGTTTCTCTGTGGGTAGGTCTGGTAGTCTTGAAACTCACTCTGTAGACCAGGCTGGCCTTAAACTCAGATATCTTCCTTTCTCCACCTCCAGAGTGCTGGGATTAAAGGCATAAGGCACAGATTCTTAAATCAAAATATTCAACTATCTTAATAGGCTTTAAAGGACTCCGAAACTTTGCATGTCAGGCCTCCAGAGTCTACATTGTTCTTAACACACTTCCAAGCTCCTGCAGAGCAGTCCACTGAGCTCTGGGCATTAGATGTCTTCTCCATTGAGGTCTGTCACTGCAGCACCCCATGATCTGGATACCAAGTTTTTAGTTAGAGTTTCTATTGTTGTAACAAAACACCATGACCAAAATCAACTTGGGGAAGAAAGGTTTCTTTATCTTACATCTGTAGTCCACGATCCAGGAAGGTGTGGGCAGGAACTCAAGGCAGAACCTGGAGGCGGGAACTAATACAGAGGCCATGTGTGCCATTCACCAGCTACTCATCCTGGTTTACTCAGCCTGCTTTCTACAGAACCCAGAACCAGCAGACTAGAGATAGCCCCGCCCACAGTGGGCTGGGCCCGCCCACATTAACCATCAACTGAAAAAATGCATCACAGGTTTCCTCCACATCAATTGTGTGTGTGTGGGGGGGGGGGGTTATTTTTCAATTAAAGTTGCCTCTTCCAAAATTACTCTAGCTTGTGTCAAGTGGCATTAAACCATCTAGTACAAGAAGTATATATAAAAAAAGGATAACCTATTATCCACTTTAAAAGTTGCAACTTTCTATCCATCAACAAACTGAACAAGAAAGGAAATAACATTAATATATTTTTATGAGATTATTGTCACACTCCAAAAGTATATGTGTTCTCTGATTCTAAAACTAATTCTTTCACATGCTAAGGTAATACCTCAATAATAAGATGCTTTGAGTGGTTTTCCAGTATAATTAAGAGACCTGAATTATTAGGAATCATACATGTAATGTGTTACTTGCCTCTTTTTCCAGGGGACATCAAAATAAAGCAAAAATAAGTGCAGTTTAGACAGGAAGTGTAAAACTATGAGTGAGAACTGATACACAAAGCAGTATTTGGAAAAACCCATGAGGTCGGTAAGATATTTCCAACTTTATTAGAACAGGAGTTTTAAAGTTAGAACATGTTGACACTTTTATAAATATTACTGAGTTTGAAAGGCTGTAAGTACCAAAGGATCAGGAGTTTCCTGTGTCAGTCTTTCCCCTGTCATGTCATAAAGTCTCACCAGTGACAAACATGAGCTGAACAGGATGACACCCACAGACATGCTGGAGTGGACAGGAAAGACCAGGAGGTCTCACGCTACACAACGGGACCACAGGTGACTAAGGAATGCTGGCAGTGGGAGAATCAGTCTTCCCACGGAAGAGTACACCAATTAGTTATCCAGTACCAAATGGTCAGCCCTGAAAATATACACACAAGTAACATCATATCCACTGAAGCTATACTTAGAAAAATATATATTTGTATAAACATGTACATATCTGTATATAAAAAAATTTAAAAGAGAGCAAGGAGGGGTAAATGGGAGAGTCTGGAGGGAGAAAAGAAGGGGAAGTGGTGTAATTATATTAAAATCTCAAAAAAATAAAAAGTTTTAAAAGAAAAAATCTGTCTTCCTAAAAAATGTCTTGTGACATTTGGGAAGGTAAACTGATCTAATATTTATAGTCATGTATCACAAAGTATATCAATTTTGTCTTCCCTCAGTAGAGAATGGTTTTCATTGTGAACTAAGGAGACGGTGATGAGATGAGGAGGCGGGGCTCTCAAATGGTCTCTGTGGTGTGGTGTGAACGGATCTGGCGGATGAACAAGCATCAGATGCAGCACAGTTATCCCTGTTCATTTTCATAGCTTTACCTTAGCTTATATTCATTTCTTAGACAGATAGGTATCTTCAGAGCTCTCTCTCAAGATTATGGAGATTTGTAGCAAATATTAAATCCTTTGAGTCTGTCCATCAGATTATTTTAATGATCTTTATCTTATTTTGTCCTCTGCCTTTAACTGTCTTCATTGAAATAGGAAAATGAGAACTATATAAATTAGCAGAGACTCTGGCCAACTCACAGGCCAGGGATGAAGTATTTTAAAGTACATGGAAAGAATGCTCATTATCACTTGTATTGGGAGCATCTCACAAAACATTCTAGCAAACATCACTACTAACAGCTTTGACTGTCACTTTTCAGAAAGAAGGATGCTATAAGTCTGCGCTGTAGCTGCGTGTGTGGCATGCATGCCTGCACGTATGTCACAGTCCACATATGGGATTTCAGAGGACGGCTCTGGAGTCAGTCCCCCTCTTCCGCCGTGCTCATGCACGTCTCTGGTCTCTGTCATTATGAGGTTTACACCAAGCTGGTTCACAACAGACACCATTTCAGGTGGGCTTCAAGGAGTGAACTCGGGTAGTTAGATTTGTGCCCAAGAACACTTTAATATAAATATATTTAGTATGAGAAATAATTAAATTATAGGACTGGAGAGATGTTCAGCAGTTAAGCACAATGGCTGCTTTTCCAGGACCCAGGTTTGATTCTCACCTACATGACACCTCAAAACTCTCTATAAGAGAGTATCCCAGTTCCAAAAGATCCAATGCTCTCTTCCGCCTCTGCCAGTACCAGGCACTTAGAGGGCACAGATATTCATGCAGGCAAAACACCCACACACATATAATAAAAATTAAAAGCAAGAAGTAATTATGAAGCATTAATTCTTCCATATATGGAATACTGCCAACACTGGTAAAACCAAAGATATAGCATCAAAAACACCAGGAAAAAAATGTGCTAGGAGAAAGCACTACACAAACACTTTAAAGATGGACAAAATGACACAGGCCTTTATTCCCTGAACCTGGGAGGCAGAGGCAGGCACATCTCTGTGAGTTTAAGGACAGCCAAAACTACATGGATGAGGCCCTGTCTCCAAAAACAAAGGAAAACAAAACGCAAAATTAAGGGGGTGTAAGAAGGGGATTTCCCTCTAAAAAACCAGCTATACACTTTCTTTTAAAAAATAAGAGGCATAAATATACAATATATCCGCCCAGCAAAACAGTCCATCTAAAGACAGTTTAGAATAACTCACAAGTGAGATAAAATATTCATACACAAAAACTGTAAAGAAATAAAGGGAAACATAAATAAACAAAAAGGAAAGGCGGATTAACTAAACTAACCAAAGTAAAGTAACTCACAGAATCAGTACTTCTCTCAAAATTTCACTCTCATCTTAAAAAACAGAAACAGAAAATCCATCTAAACTTAACATGAAATCTCAAGGGCCCTTGAATAATCACGTGACCAAGGAAAGGAGCAACAGGTAAAAGTCTCAGTTCACCCTGAGACGACAAGTAGCAGAGCAGTGCGTGATAACAGGGCACTGCCAGGGACACAGATAAGGCTATGGACAGAGATCCTGGAGGAAAACCCGTGCACAGCCGATTAATTGACCCTAATAAAAATGACGCAACTATTTAACGAGGGGAAAACAGGCCTTTTAAATATTGGTTCTGGAAAATTTTACCTAGAAAAGATTAAAGTTGTGCCCTACCTAATATGATATATAGGTTTTTCAAAATTAATTAGAGGCCCAAATTTGAGACCTAAAATAGTAAAATTCTTAGAAGAAATGAGAAAAATCACATCCTTGGACTCAGCAGTGGTTTACTGAACATTAAAAACATGAGCAGTAAAAGAAAATGACCATTGAGTTTTAATTGAACAATCAAAGGTGGCTGTGCATGAACGTACACACCCACCAAGGTGAAGAGGAAATACAGATCATCAAAACATGTCCAAGGCCCTGGTTGGAGGGGACTAGTGTGGAGTCTCAGGAGGAACCAGTCAGCCCACAAACTGCTCCGCTACCTGTAGCCAGCAGAGGCTATTGCATGCAAATAAGGAAAGCTATGAAAAGGAAGATGGAAGACAGCTCATAAACCACTGCACAGGCTGGTAAGAGGCTCAGTGGGTAAGCGCTTGCTGTGAGGCATGAAAAGGTGAGTTCTATCCCCTAGAAACCACATAGAACTACAGGCACAAGTAACCCCACTCGCTCAGAGCCAAGGGAGGGAGCAGAGGCGCCATGGCCTCCTGGCAAGCCCCACTAACTAGCTAGGGCAGTAAAAGATGCTTCTTTATGAAGGTGAGTGAGACTGAAGAGGAGAGCTGACACTGCCCTCTAGTCATGTTCATGTACATACATGTAGGCACACATACATACACCAATGAACACTTAGGCACACACCCACAAGAACACGTACACATGCTACATAAAAATACAATCAATCAAACAACAAAACCCCTACTGTGTCAAGCATCGCAAGAGACATAACCAAGCAGAAGAAAGAATAAAAGGAATGGAGGACAAAGGTGAGGAACTACTTTGTACAATGATAAGGAAAAACTAGCAACCATGAGCATGGCTCCAACCACGCAACAGCTTTCCAAACCTAAAAATCCACCAACTGGAAGAAGCACATATAAACACTAGAGAACAGAGAATCTGATCAATGAAATGATAGCAAAATTTTTCCAAAATTAGACAAAGAAATCAATATTTAAACACAAACAGGCCTTAAAAAAAAGAAACAGATATAACCAGAAGAGAACCTCTCCAAAGAAATTCTTCATAGAACTAGTAAAAAGAATCCCACAATTCCCATGGAAGCACAAAATGCCACAAACAGCTAAAGCAACCCTAAGCAGAAAGAGCAGTGCTGAGGGTATCATGATCCCTGGCCTCAGGTGACACTACACAGCCACAGTGACAAACAGCATGGTGTGGCATACTCAAAAAAGACACATGGACCTGATAATCCATAAAGGAAACTATATAGCTATGTCCACATAATTCCTGATTAAAAAAATTGTCAGACGCCAGAGCAAAGAGAGCCTCTTCATAAATAATACTTGGGAAATTAGATGTCCCTGTAATTAAATCAGACTTATATCTCTCACCTCACACAAAAATTAATTTAGAATGGGTCAAGGACTTTAATATGGGACCCGGAACCCTGAAACTGCCAGTGGGAGAGACGTGAGGTACTTCAGGGGGACATAGCAAGGACGTTCTAAACAAAGACTCCAGCAGCACAGGAAACACACCTAACTAAGGACTGACAGAGGGAGTCGTGTGAAATTAGAAAATATGCCTGGAGTGTAAGGACAGCAAAGAATGGGGACAGGACCCTGTTCAGCTGCACACCAGATAGGTATCAGTGTCTATAATAGATGAAGAACAGCAAAAATTCACATCAAAAATCATCTCATCAATAAACATGCTAATAAATTCAGCAGTTCTCAAATTATGAAATACAAACAGCCAACACACTTGAAAAGTACTCAACAGCTTAGCCATCAGACAAATGAAAATTAAAACCGTTTTACAATTCCTTCTCACCCTTGTAGAAATGGCTGTCATCAAGATAACATGTATTTTTTTTTTAAATTTTCTATATTCTTTGTTTACATTCTGAACGCTTTCCCCTTTCCCGGTTCCCCCCTCCCCATCGGTCTCATAAGACCACTCCCCTCCTCCCATTTCCCAAACACCCCCTCCCATTTCTCTGTCCTGGTACTCCCCTACAATGCTGGATCAACTCTTTTCAGAACCAGGACCCTCTCTTTCCCTCTTCTTGGGTATCATTTGATATGCTGTGTCTTGAGAATTCAAAGCTTCTGGGCTAATTAATATCTACTTATCAGCGATTGCATTTCATGTGTATTCTTTTGTGACTGGGTTACCTCACTTAGGATATTTTCCAGTTCCAACCATTTGCCTAAGAATTTCATGAATTCATTATTTTTAATTGCTGAGTAGTATTCCATTGTGTAAATATACCACATTTTCTGTATCCATTCCTCCATTGAGGGGCATCTGGGTTCTTTTCAAGATAACAAGTAATGGAAAATACTCACAAAGCAAGGGGGGAAACCCTCCCTCACTGCTGGTGGGATGTAAATTGATCCAGCCACAGTTGTAATCACTATGGAGTTTCCTCAGAAAACACAAAATATCTATATTGGTTTAGGAGTCACAAGGGTTATGCTGGCCAAACCTTTGAAATGAGGTTTCTCATGTCTAGTACTGGGGTTTTAGTCTATGGTACTTATAAGAATCATTGTCAGCCCAAGTGGTTTGATTTCATTTAACATATATGTAATATGTATAACTGTCTTAGTCAGGATTTCTATTCCTGCACAAAACATCATGACCAAGAAGCAAGTTGGGGAGGAAAGGGGAGGAAAAATGATCACATTGCTGTTGATCACCAAAGGTAGTCAGGACTGGAACTCAAGCAGGTCAGGAAGCAGGAGCTGATGCAGAGGCCATGGAGGGATGTTTCTTATTAGCTTGCTTCCCCTGGCTTTCTCAGCCTGCTCTCTTATAGAACCCAAGAATACCAGCCCAGGGATGGCACCACCCACAAGGGGCCCTCCCCACCTTGATCACTAATTGAGAAAATGCCCCACAGCTGGATTTCATGGAGGCACTTCCCCAACTGAAGCTCCTTTCTCTGTGATAACTCCAGCCTGTGTCAAGTTGACACACAAAACCAGCCAGTACAATTTAACTATATTGTGTAAATATGTGTGTGTGTGTGTGTGTGTGTGTGTGTGTGTACAACCTTGATGTTACATTTCCCTTCTCTGACCCCCCTAGTTGAGCCCCTTCCCCATTCCTCCCATTTCCTACTTCATATCTCCCACATCCTGTTATCCCCCTCCCAACCTCCCAATACCTATAGTTGCTTTATTCTTTTCTGTGCTTACTCCATGTTGTATACACACATTTGAAGATTTTGAGCTATGTACCTCACATAAGAGAGAACATATGGCCAGAGAGTGGTGGCACAGAAGTTTAGTCCCAGCAAAGTGGCCAGATCTCTTATGAATTCGAGGCCAGCCTGGTCTACAGAATGAGTTCCATTTCCCTGCAAATTTCATGATTTCACTTTTCTTTACAGAAGAGAGGTCTCGATGGTGTCAGGGGTTGACTTGAATGAATTAAGCCCCTTCCCAAGGTCTAGCTTAGATGGTTCCAGGTTCAGGGCTTGCCTCTTCAACACCACGAACCACGACAATTACCAGCATGGCAAGGTGTGCATGAAGGTGCAAGAAGTGACACCCACATGTCAGAGGCAACAAACTGTTGTTCAGTTGGACTTCAGGCCTAACTCAACAGGAAGGAAATCATTTCTGGTACTGGAAACCTAGCTACCTACCTGGGGGTAGTAAAGTCAGACCTAAGAGAAGAATCTGCTGCCACCAGTTTGTTAGATTCTAATAGCCCGTACTTATCTCTGTGTCCACAGTTAAGTCACCCTCGTCAGAGGTGCTTCTCTTTACAGCAAATAGAGACTACCAAAGAAAATCACAGCTGGATGGAGACTGTGGGGACAAGCCCCAGTGGATATATCTGCATCACAGCTCCTGCATCTCTGCCTCAGAGAACACCGAGAAAGACTATAAGAGCCAGAATACCAGGAAGTCTGCACTCTCTCCTAGAAAGAGCTGCATAAAGAAGACTGGAAAAGCCCAATGTCAATGGATGCTACTGTGGAAGGGGAACCCATGGCTACACAAAGAACTATAAGCAACAAATAACTGTTAGGAGAAGGAAAATCAGACTCCCCCAGGGATGAGCCCCTTTATTGTTGTTCAACACTTCAGTTGCTGGGGAATACGAAGCAAACGCACACTGTATGCCATTCCACACCAGTAGGACGGCCATTATAAAACTAAAAGGTGAAATGGGTCTTGAGGCCAACAGGGGAGAACTGAAACTCTTACACACTACTGTGGGATGTGACCTTGCACGGCTGCGCTGGGGAGCAGATTTCCTAGGATCTAGCCATCACATGCCCACACATAACCTAACAGAACTGACAGCAGCAACCCTGTAACAAGACTCAGAACTGGAAACTAGAACAAAGGAAGATCCTTGACCAAAGGAAGATGTAACAATTGTGTGTGCAGCAATACTATTCACTCAGAAGATGAGTGAGGTCCTGCTACATACTCCAAGCATAAATATAGACACAATGTAAATTCCGTAAACTACACAGAAAATGATAAAAGACACCTGATTTCATTTTTATGAAGTATCTCAAAATAAGCAAATTTACAGCAGTAGGAAGAGAATAAAATAGAGATGATCAGAATGTAGGCAAGAATGGGATTTGGGGGCTATTGATTACTGGAATTAGAGTTTTTATTCAAAAGAAGAAGGAAGAGGAGGAGGAGAGGGAAGAGGGACGAAGAGGAGAAAAGGAGAAGAAGTTTTCCTAGACAAAGCAAGTGAGGCTGGTAAGATGGCTCAGTAGGTAAAGGAACCTACCCCTAACCCCGCCAACCTAAGTCCAATCCCTGGGACCTACACGGAGGAAGGAGAGAACCGACTCCAGAAGTTGTCTCTGAATTCCACATGAATGCCACAATGCATACAACACACACACACACACACACGAAATAAACAAATGTAGTATAAATTTTAAAGTGGTAATGGTTATACAACATTGTGAATGGACTTAGTTCCATTTGACTTATATGGGCAAAAGTAGGCAAAGGGGCAAATGTTACATAGGATGTCTTCTACAATAATGTAATAATCGTCTATTTCCATTATCTTTTTTCTGTACAGTTGGGAACAAGTATCTGCTCACCCCAGATAGGGCACCAACAACAGACCAAAGGCAGGAGAAGCCATTGGGTTGACTTGCATGCCCATGAGTGAGGGTTAGCTGCAGAAATGTGGCAGCATACCTGTGGGCAGCTACATCAGCAGAGAAATGTCCTCCCCCCCCCCCCCGACCCCCAGGAAGCACAGATGCCTGTACTGGGGTGGGGGGAAGAGCAGTGGTGCTCTGAAGTTGTTTGTGGTCTGCCCTTGTGCTGCCTTGTCAGCAGCTCTGATCTCAAGAGAACTGCACTACGCCATGTCCAGAAGATAGAATCCAACATCAGAGAATACTCGGTCTTCAGGCTTTCCCCTACTAATGAATGTATTCAGGGTGTACAGAGGGTGCATGTTCATAAAATGTATCTCTACTGAAAAGCAGATCCTGATTTAGTATACACATCAGATGGTCTAGAATGTACAATCAAAACCCCAAACAAATATAACTGCTCTGTAATTTGAATGTGACTGCACTTATGAATTTACATCAAATGCTCAACAGGTCAGAAGCACTGATGGGCTGAGCATGTTTGTTTCCAGGCCAAGTCTGAGAAAGCTATGGCGTACCTGGTAGAGCATGATGGGTTCTATGCTGTATCCTAGGAGAGCGGCAAAGTTCTTAGCGATGACCGTTTTCCCACAGCCCTACAAACAGAAACACCGTCAGGTGAGGGATGAGTCCACTCGAAGCAGAGAGTGAATGCTAACAATGAAGCTGCCATTCTTACCTTCCCTCCAATTAAACATATGTCCTTCACCATATGAGACTGCATCATCTCAGCCAGTAACTGCTTGTGACTTACAGTCTGAATGAAATGGGCAGGAGCACAAGGCTGGTTTACTGCTCTAGTCCCAGCTGGCACCTGTAAATTTAAAAAGGCGATTAAAAAATATATATGTTTTTCAAAGAATAAGTAATAGGAAGTACATAATTTCCACTCAAAAGTCCCATTCCAACCTGATGATCCTTATCAAATCTCTACATTAGTCATCCCTCTAAACTTCAAGTCCCTAACCATTAAGTATGTTCAGAACATGTCACAGTCACGTTCTTTTTAACTGGTAATTAAAAAAATATACTAGTCAGCATGACATTATTTTCTCTTAGACTCCAGCTGTAAGTACAAAGCTCAAAGTTCCCACAAACTAGAATCTCACCGATGACTTTCTCCTCTTTCCTGACAGCCATGCCCAGCTCCTCTCCTCGTTCCTAGCTTACTGCTCTCTAGTATCTATCTGTGCGAACAGTTCCTGCAATTCTCCTGCTTTCTGCTTTTTAGTTTTTCTCTTTCCCCAGAATCACTGGGCTTTGGACCTTGTTCTTTTCTTCTCAAAGGACATTTATTTTAAAATTTATTTTCATGTCTATATATGCATGTCTGTGTAGGGTGCCTGCAGAGACCTGAATAGGACATCTAATCCCCTGGTCCCAGAGCACCAGGTGGGTGTGAGCCACCTGACGTGGGCAATGGGAATTGAACCCTGTCCTCTGGAAGGGCAGCAAGAGCTCCCAACTACTGAGCCGCCTCTTCTGTCCCTCTAGGGATGTCTTTTAAATTAAATTTTTAACTCATATATAAACTTAAAAATCATGTGCATAAGTAAGTTACTTTCTATATTATGTTTACGTTGGGCAATGTTTAGATAAGTGTCTAGTACTAACATAAAAGACTAACTGGAAGGGACAGGAGGCAATGAACGTGCAGGGTCTTTACCAAGATGACCCAATTAGCCATTACACAGTGTCTACGCATATAAAACTAGTTTGCATCTGCATCGTCCAACACTTCTCATTTCTTTTGTTCTTGGGTTTTTTTTTGGGGGGGGGGAGTCTCCCTATATCTAGTATATAAGAATCTAGTATATAAAAACAAACAAATAAACAAAACAACAACAACAAAACTGTACTATACAACAGATACTCCCTAAATCCAATTATGAACAGCATGGATCATGATAGTCATAACTGATATTTAGTTCAAAGAATACGCACAGCTACATGAATATAATATCCCTATTAAAGCAAATTATTACAATAGAACTTTGCTTAGTCACTCTCAAGAAGGCCAATATTTGTTCTGTCCTACTTCCTTGTACCCAGCACTTTCAAGTTGTGTTTCCTGGGGATCCTGGAGCCCTCGCAGCAGTGCTTAGAGAAAAGGACGAAGCAGAGCAGGCAACTGGAGCTCCAGGACACACACCTGCCCTCCTCTAAACAGTCCGCAGCACAGCCTCCACAGACTGCTTCCTGCAGCTGGGGCAGGCTCTCTACTGGGGAAATTGTCTGAGGCACTATGTTTTCCTCCATATTTATTAATTTTTATACAACATTTTTATCATGCTTTGTACCTCCTGCAACTGTACCCAGATCCTCCCCACCCACTACCCATCCTACTTAATGTTCTTTCTCTCTCAAAACAAAAAAAAAAAAGTCAATATAAACAACAACAAAAAAAACCAATAAAACAAAAATTGTCAAAACAAACAAAAGACCTCACAAAAAGAAAGAAACAAATGTCATGGAGTTTGTGTTTCTTGCCCACTCCTCCTGGGCATGGGGCCTGCCCAGGACTGTGGTTGATGTACCAGTGACATTCCATTGGAGGAAAACAGTTTTCCCTTTGCTGGTGGGTATCCTTTAAAAGCACCATTCCTTAGTGAGAATTCATAGCACAAAACACGTTTGTTAATCAACACTTGATTTGTAAAGGAAGGCTTTCCTCCTTCTTAATTTTTTTCACACAGCTCTGGGTTTCCACACAGATGTAGCCACAGAATGCCGGATCTAGAGAGGTACGGCAGAGTCCAAGACTTAGCAGGGGGTCAAGAGCCTAACTTAGGCCACCAGAGTGGCTGGCTGGCATGCAACAGATTTTAGAATGAATAAACCTGTGATGAAGTACCTTAATGGTCACCTCTTTTCCTGCGACCTGGATTGTCACGTGGGCTTGGGAGACACGGCTGTCAGTCATCCTCTCCACTCTTACAATCTCCTTAGGAAGCAGGGAGTGTCCAGAGCCTTGGAGCTCAAAGCGCTGTAAGTTACCAGAAAGATGTGTAATTGCCCTTTCGTTTCAGAATGTTAAATAACTGGAATCCTATCTAATTAGAACTAAAATCATTTCCATATTATTTATACAAGTAGAGGCTTGAAGTTAATGAGAATATTTTACTTTTTACTAATACCTTTCTTCTTGAACAATAATTAAAGATGATATAAAAATAGCCCCTAAAGTCTACTAACACAAAGTAGAACTTGTCCATTCCTGAGCTGGCACAAGTCCATAATCCACACGTGTTGCTAATTCAACACTACAATTCACTACAAAGGGAGGGTTCAACTCTAGAAACCACTTATTGAAACGGACCTGTGTCAGGGGACAGCTGCTATTGTGTCCCCTACATTCAGGAAAACAAAATTCAGATACCTTTCAGCAGTAACTTTGTGTAGATAATAGCTTAATTTATTAAAATAAGTTTCAACAATCAGTCTTGCACAATATCTGGCTTGATGGCATCTCTGCATAGTTCTCAATTTTGTAAAATGGATTTAAAAAGCCAGAGCCATTGTTGTTTATTGATGTGAACCAATTATTAACACTCTAACAGTGACTATTTTATACCAAATACTATATTAAAAAATGAATACAGAAAGCAAATATATATGTGAAAACATAGAAATAGTAATTGAAATTAAAAAAAACATGCATAGGGTTTGTTCAATATGAAAAACAGAGGGGTTTAAAAAATATTAAACAGAAACACTTATTTTAGAACATTATCACTAAAATGTAAGATATATGCAAGCCAATGCATGAACAACCATCTGCTATTTAAAAGGATGACAGAACTCCAGAAAAGTTATTCAGAAGAAAATTGTGTTCAAACTCAATATTCAAAAACAAACGGCCCAGTTAAGTCTTCATTCTGGAGACTTAGATCCCACAGGCAATCACTCCTTTCCAGAAGCCTAAGAAAAGCAAATTATTTGTGCAACCATAATACAGGAATTCCAACGCTTTACAAAATCCACACAGTATACAACAGTGTGGTGACAACTGCTTCCACATTGTCCTAACAAGTGACTTGTGGATCTCATGGAGAGACACATGGATCTCATGCAGTGACACGGTATTGCAAGGCAGAGTCAACAGAAAGCAGCAATGCAGAGCACAGCCAAGGAATGAAATGCAGCTGGATCAAACCAAACAGCCAGTGGGTCCAGAAAAAGAAACAGGCAGAATTACAGGTGTGTCTTCTGCAGACACAGTGATACAGGGCTGAAGCCAGAGCCTGTGTTACAAGCAGAGCTACTGTTAACAGTTCAAACAGTAGCAAAATCACAGGAAGTAGCAGTGTAAATAACCTTATGGCTGGGGTTGTACCATCATGAGGAGCTGTATTACAGGGTGGCAGCATTAGGAAGGTTGGGAACCACTGCACTAAATAATTCTTTTTATTTCTAAGCTATGCAGCATAAAAAGAGAAATTCTACAGACCGAGTTCAACAGCTACTAAATATTTGGTCCTGTCGTTGTCCTATGAGGCGTTTTTCCTTTCAATTGCTACTCAAAGCATGGCTACTCTCCCAGGGAGTCAACAATGGGAGCCTAGCTAGTGGTTATCAGCAAGCAATCCAGGTGGCTCTCTTCTCACGACAGAGCCTTCGGATACACGGCCTTATGAGAACGGCAGCCCTTTGGGAAAATACCACATGTATCTATTTGACTCACTCTGCAATCTCTAGATCCCAGAATCACACCTGAGATGTAGTCAGGGATCAATAAAAGTTGGTTAAATAGAAATCCAAATGGGGACAGTGGAGAGATGGCTGAGCAGTTAAGAACACTGACTATTGTTCTTCCAGAGGTCCTGAGTTCAATTCCCAGCTCGCAACCATCTGTAATGAGATCCAATGCCCTCTTCTGGTGTGTCTGAAGACAGCGACAATGCACTCACATACATTAAGTAAATAAATAAATAAATAAATTCTTAGAAATGCAAATTAGGTTTTCCCCTTCATCCTCAAAATCACCTGTGCTTTGAGGGCTGGAAAGAGAGCTAATCACTGACTGTTCTTGGAAAGAAGTCAAGTTCACTTCCCAGTACCCACACGGCAGCTGGCAACCCTCTAACTCAGTTCCCTTTTCTGGCCTCCACAGTCTCTGGCCATGTGGTACACAATCAGATATGGAAGCAAAATCCTCATGTACCTAAAATAAAATAATCCTGTTTGAAAACTCATCAAGTTCTTCATCAGAATCTTCTTTTCCTGCTTATTCAATGAAGAAGGAGGTCTACTGGAAGTGATGGAAAGTTACTGGAATCATCATTCTACCTCTGGCAAAATGATGTTTACATCACTCCAAAACAAGGTACAGTGATGTTCTAGAAATGCCCGTTACCCAAGGCCTAGAGACCATGTACCCATGACCTCTGGCCTTTGCTCCTATAAAGGTGCTTATCTGTGTAGTTACAGCAGACAGACATGCCTTGGATGCACATTGCTGTGGCCCTAGCGTCTTCGGCTTCAGCTCAGCCCCAAGCGTCTTACTAGCAGCACGTCCTGCTCCAGCTCCCTTGTCTCCTCCATGTTCAGCTACCCATGGATTTAGGCTTGCAGTGCCACTTCATAACACTGCTCTTGGGAAATCCACAAACTACCAGCCATGTGGAGAGCCTTACTAGGGTGCCGTGCTGCATGGCAGTAGCCTGACATTGGCCAAGGACAAGGGCTCAAGCAGGAATCTGACATTAGGGCATAATAGGGAAGTAGGTTTCGGCAGGAATTTTTATCTTAGGGTGGAAGGAGTAGCAAGCTTCAGACAAGATTCTGGGCTTGGATGAGGAAGAAGGCTCAGGCATTTTGGTCATCCTTACACACACCCTTGGAAACAACTGTCACAGACGTGGTGTGGGACTTTGCTTACTGCTTTGACAATTTTATGTTTATTGTCTTGCTTGTTCCTCATTGTACTACTATTGATCTTAATTCCTGCATGTAATTAAATTGGTATAAAAATGGATTGAGAATTATTAAACCCACCTTCAGTCTCAGAATTGACTGGACTCATACTGCAGTATTGTCTAATTGTCTTTCTTTTTAATCCTCACTCCTGCGTGGGAGAACCTGTAGACTAACTGGGCGGGCTTGGTCACATCCAAGTTCATAAACTCATTTTCTCCCTATTTTTACCACCTCTTCCTTCTCAGTCCACTCTAAAAGTTCTCCTTAATTTTCCCAACAACACCACTGTAGGAAAAATCAAGAGAACCATTTAACGAAAGTTATCAACTAAAAGAATATGGTATGCATTATAGTAAAGATATCTCTTACATTCCAAGAGACTGGTACTTTAGAGGAGCCTCACAGCCAAGTATAAATAATATTTGAGATCATTTAGGGCTGCTGTCGTACTGTGTACTCAGCCTGTTTTAACCTATCTTTAAGAGAACAACCTTACTCACTTTGTGTTTCCTATGTAATTAACTTCTACAACTTAAGCTAATGCATTGCCATAATCTTAAATTATGAACTTTTCCACACCCCTGGCCTTAGGTAATACATGTGTTTATACCTGTGTTATGATAACCATCTGCTACGAACAGAAAATAGGGTGAAAGTGCCTTTATAAAGTGCATATCCACCACAAATGCTGAATACCACATGGATATAAGTTAATAAGTCTATTAACAATGATGTTTGTAAAACTGTTACCTGGGTGAGCTAGGGTCAGACAGAGTCATGACTTCACCCCTTATAAAACAGTTAAGATGTCTGTAAAATATCCTCCACTCCTCCCCTGATGGGATGCTTTCTGTACTGTTTAATAAGTGAGAGAGGAAAGTCCTTTGTTGGAGACACACACAGGCACACACAGAGACAGAGTCTCAAGACAGTATTTAAGCAGGCACAGATTCAGACTCACACAACAGACAGAAAGGGACAATGGAAGACACAGGGAGAAGAGAAGCCAAGAATTCAGCTCTGGTCTTGCTCTCAATTTAATGAATGACACCAAGGGAGAGCACTTTTATTCCTTTTCCTAATTTGACACCAACTCATTATTGGTAACTCTAACTTTATTATTAATGTGTTCAAACCTATGCAATATAATAAAGACTATGTTTTTGTGGGGAACAGAGAAAGAAAGATAACAAAACATTTACTAATCCCAGACTGAAGAGATACAGAGCTCACACCTGTTAATGCGAGAATATAATGTGAAAACAGTTCACTGGATACCAGAACTGTCATGGAATTTCAAATTTCATGTTTCCAGGAGGACTTATTTCCTTATTCTAAAAAATAACCCTATCATATCTAGACAAATAATTTTAGGAATCATATATTATCATAACTCCTGGTTTTTCTCTTGGGAATCTATGAACTGCTGAACTGAGCCTGCCACACTCCTCATCCTCAAACATGGAACTTGATTTTCTACAGTCTCTCCATCCTCAACCTCATCAAAAAGATTACACAGTCCAAAAAGCTTATTATTATCCTTGATGACTTGGCTGAGCCCTGTATTGGGGTCTTTAGCAAGTCATATTGGCTCTACCTCCAAACAACCCAAATGCATTTACCTCTTCCCAACCTCACGGCTGGCCATGCCCCCATAATCTCTCAACTGGATTCATATAATAGCCTCCTGCCTGGCCACCCTCAGCCTTCTCACCAATACCCCACAGAGTTCTCATCTTAATCCTTCAATGCTGCTGTTTCTAGAATTCAGTATCCAGTTTTTCTTCTTTTCTTCTTGCTCCCAGAACCTATTAGATAATTCCCCGTGAATTCCACTAACACTCACATAGTAGTTATTCCTGAGCATTTATCCTTTTTGTTGCTCGACCACTTGCTGACATGGGGGAGGGGCCCCAAAGCCATGTGAAGACAGCCATGAGAGCCCAGAACAGCAAACCTCATCTGCTGCCTGGAAACCTCCTGCCAAGAACACCCAACCAGGCGGGGCCCCACTTGGACTCAGTGTCTGGACCAGCACCAGGCAGTCAATATCAAGATAGCTCTGGAAATAGGGCTACAGTTTAAAAGCTGCTACACAAAGCCACCTAGAAAGCACTAAGTCAGAGAGTCCCCTGTAAGGAGCTGTGTACCCCCTCACACACTCCCATCTCTCTCCGCTTGCTCACATTAACTGACTGCATCTGCAGCTCACCCTGAGTGGGGTTCGTTTCCCTTGACCTCTCACTTGTGCTTAGTCTCTCCTCATGCTGCTATCAGTGAACGTCCATCATTCCACCTCTGCCTAGTGCATTCCTGTTTTCACAGAACCATGGCTTTTACCAGAGCCATTCCTTTTCTAAGCCACAGTGTTAGAAAAATCACCACATTAAAATGTTATTAGAGTGTCTGCTGTCCTAACCAGACAGTAAATTCTCCAAGAGAAGTGATCAGATAGCATCTGTTTCTGCATCTCTAGAATTCATTATGTGGACAATTATTTGCCAAATAATGAATGCTCAATTAATGTTTGTTGAACTGAATAAAAACATTAAAAGCAAGATCTTTCCAAGTTTCAGAGAGAGAGAGAGAGAGAGAGATGGTTCAGACTATATTATCAATGAACAAGAGTGGCGCACCCTTTCTGAGTCTCCCAGGGAACATACTAATTTAGTCACTGTTATGACGGAGCCCTACTTAAGTGGGGCTGAGCGCCAAGACGTTCTAAGAAGCTTGGATGCATCTGTTACTAACTGCCGGCAAGCATACCATTCTCAAAGCAAGGCAAGACGAGAATGAAAGTATTTTCTTTCAGAGTCTTAACTAAAGCTAGAAGTGATTCCATGGCTACAGAGATGTTTTAAGAACAGGAGCATCACATGACAAGCACCATCTGGGGACTGAAGTAATCCCAGCCATTTCTATAGCTGGTTCAGAAAAAAGGAAAAGTATTCTAAGTTTTAGCTGACTGCATTTTCAGTGGGTAATAGGTTTTTCTTTAAAATGCAGTCTAATTAAATGAACACATTAAAATTCAAATGCAACTCATTAATTTTTATGATATCTATGAAAGAATATAAATCCTTTCTTGATTTGTTCTATTAGAATGGAAATGTCCACTCCTATATTATAACCCTTTCTGAATTTAATGAAGTTCACTAACTTTCACATTTCCTATCAAAACTATTTGAGGATATTGTTCAGACATAAGCATTAGCTTAAGATATGCCTTGAAAAAATGAGAGAGGGAAATTTAAGGCAGCAAATATGTGTCAGAGTGCCCTAAGCCAGGTAAAGAGCTACGGCAGTGTGCAGCTGCTTAGTGCTAAGACAAGACATGAGTACCGGTGTATAGAAGCCTCAGTGACATGGAGTACCCGTGGTGTAGAGGCCTCAGTGACAGGGAGTACCCGTGTGTGTGTGTGTGTGTGTGTGTGTGTGTAGAAGCGTCAGTGACATGGAGTACCTGTGGTGTAGAGGCCTCAGTGACATGAAGTACCCGTGGTGTAGAGGCCTCAGTGACAGGGAGTACCCGTGTGCGTAGAAGTGTCAATGACATCGAGTACCGGTGGTGTAGAGGCCTCAGTGACATGGAGTACCCGTGGTGTAGAGGCCTCAGTGACATGGAGTACCCGTGGTGTAGAGGCCTCAGTGACATCGAGTACCCGTGGTGTAGAAGCGTCAGTGACATGGAGTACCCGTGGTGTAGAGGCCTCAGTGACATGGAGTACCCGTGGTGTAGAGGCCTCAGTGACATGGAGTACCCGTGGTGTAGAGGCCTCAGTGACATGGAGTACCCATGGTGTAGAGGCCTCAGTGACATGGAGTACCCGTGGTGTAGAGGCCTCAGTGACATGGAGTACCCGTGGTGTAGAGGCCTCAGTGACATGGAGTACCCGTGGTGTAGAGGCCTCAGTGACATGGAGTACCTGTGGTGTAGAGGCCTCAGTGACATGGAGTACCCGTGGTGTAGAGGCCTCAGTGACATTGAGTACCCGTGGTGTAGAAGCGTCAGTGACATGGAGTACCCGTGGTGTAGAGGCCTCAGTGACAGGGAGTACCCATGGTGTAGAGGCCTCAGTGACAGGGAGTACCCGTGGTGTAGAGGCCTCAGTGACAGGGAGTACCCATGGTGTAGAGGCCTCAGTGACATGGAGTACCCGTGGTGTAGAGGCCTCAGTGACATGGAGTACCCGTGGTGTAGAGGCCTCAGTGACATGGAGTACCCGTGGTGTAGAGGCCTCAGTGACAGGGAGTACCCATGGTGTAGAGGCCTCAGTGACAGGGAGTACCCGTGGTGTAGAGGCCTCAGTGACATCAAGTACCCATGGTGTAGAGGCCTCAGTGACATGGAGTACCCGTGGTGTAGAGGCCTCAGTGACATGGAGTACCCGTGGTGTAGAGGCCTCAGTGACAGGGAGTACCCGTGGTGTAGAGGCCTCAGTGACATGGAGTACCCGTGGTGTAGAGGCCTCAGTGACATCGAGTACCCATGGTGTAGAGGCCTCAGTGACATCAAGTACCCATGGTGTAGAGGCCTCAGTGCAAGTGGCAGCTCCTTAGGCTCAGGCGAGCTATGGCGACAATTTACCTCGCAGGTGAGATAATTAAGGTGACAAACACAGTCACGTGCTTTCTTCTCTAATCAAAGTAATTCCAACACCTACTAACAATGTTAGAAGAGTTCTGTTTGTAATATGAACCACTAACCTGATTTCTGCTTCCCTTATCATGAAGGCCAAAAGAAGGGCAAAGCTAAGAGAAACAGCATTAGTGTTTCCAACTAATCCAACTCCTGGGTAGACACAGAAATCAGGAAACTAGAAATGGAGGCAGGGAGAAGGACATCTAGAAACATAGTATGACAAAACATCACAGCAAGGCACTTACAGAAAGAAGGGTTCTTTTGGGGCTGGCACGCTCAAAGGGTTAGAGTCTATTATCAGAGAGCAGACAGCTGGAGCCACAGCTGGGTGCTCACCACCAGGTAAAGAGCTACGGCAGTGTGCAGCTGCTTAGTGCTAAGACAGGACATTGAGTACCCGTGTGTGCAGAGGCCTCAGTGACATCGACTATCTGTGGTGGGTCCTGCTGGACCCACAAGCAGGAGGCAGAGAGCTGACTGGGAATGGCTTGAGTCTTCAAAACCCAATGAGACTCCTCTTCCAACAAGGCCACACTTCCTAATCATCACCAAACAGTTCCACTAATGAGCACATGAAGCTATGGGGAGCAGCAGCACTCAAACCATCAAGGAGGTAGCAGGGCACAGTGCTCTAAGAGGGTAAGGGGAAAGAAACACAGGGAAGGAGGGCAGCATAGAGGTGCAAGAGGGTTAGTACCGCCGAGGATGTCTGAAAACGCCACATGGAACACAGTTTTATAAGCTTACTTGAAAACTTGTATATCATACATACATACATACATACATACATACATAATGTGGGAGTGCGGCTTAAGTGAAATTAGGCCACATAGGGTTATAATGTTCCCAACAGCCATAGACTAATAAAGCCCCAAACACAGGAAACTTCCTTTCCAGTTGTTGGTCGGGGAGATCCCAGAGGTTCCCAAAACAATAGAGGCTGTTTCCATTGTCCTTGGTGCCTTCCAGAACTCAAAAGTCAGACTCTATTTTGGCAACACCAAATACTTCAAATACAAGACTGGAAGAAATTGGTCTGGAATTCACCTGGAGGCCTTCTCCCTGAGGACTAGCACTCGTAGTATCTGAAAACGCTATGCAAGGAGAAGAACCAACTATCCTACTCAGTTATAAAGCCTACAGACCACAGGACTGCCCCAGCAAGATATCCCCAGTGGTACAATATACGGCACTTTTGTTGTGGGTGGGGGGGTGAATATTAGCTGCCTATTTGAACTCAATAAGTGAACATTCATACTTGGTACTATAAACTTAGCCAACTACTCATGACACAGTAGAATAACTTGCTATTGCTATTTTCCTAAACTAATATAATTTCTAACTATATTCTAAATACTAGTAACAAACAGATGAGTATAGTTCTTGCCCTTCATCAAAGATTCCTTTTGCGAACTCAAGAAGTTAGACTCCAGAAAACCAAACAACCATATTAAAAAATGGGGTACAGAGTTAAACAAAGAATTCTCACCTGAAGAACTTCGGATGGCGGAGAAACATCTTAAAAAATGCTCAACTTCATTAGTCATTAGGGAAATGCAAATCAAAACAACCCTAAGATTTCATCTTACACCAGTCAGAATGGCTAAGATTAAAAATTCAGGAGACAGCAGGTGTTGGAGAGGGTGTGGAGAAAGAGGAACACTCCTCCACTGCTGGTGGGGTTGCAAATTGGTACAACCACTCTGGAAATCAGTCTGGCGGTTCCTCCAAAAACTGGGTACCTTACTTCCAGAAGATCCTGCTATACCACTCCTGGGCATATACCCAGAAGACTCCCCACCATGTAATAAGGATACATGTTCTACTATGTTCATAGCAGCCCTATTTGTAATTGCCAGATGCTGGAAAGAACCCAGGTATCCCTCAACAGAAGAGTGGATGCAAAAAATGTGGTATATCTACACAATGGAGTACTATTCAGCCATTAGAAACAATGAATTCATGAAATTCTTAGGCAAATGGATGGAGCTAGAGAATATCATACTAAGTGAGATAACCCAGACTCAAAAGGTGAATCATGGTATGCACTCACTAATAAGTGGATATTAACCTAGAAAACTGGAATACCCAAATCATAATCCACACATCAAATGAGGTACAAGAAGAAAGGAGGAGTGGCCCCTGGTTCTGGAAAGACTCAGTGAAACAGTATTCAGCAAAACCAGAACGGGGAAGTGGGAAGGGGTGGGTGGGAGGACAGGGGAAGAGAAGGGGGTTTGCGGGACTTTCGGGGAGTGGGGGGGGGGCTAGAAAAGGGGAAATCATTTGAAATGTAAATAAATTATATCGAATAAAAAAAAATTAAAAAAAAAAAAGATTCCTTTTGCAACAGATAAAAGCTATTAGAGACCCAAGACTGGACAAAAAGCAGAGAATAAGCGACTTTATGGTGCCTGCTCAGCCCCAGTCAGAACATCTACAATGCAACCATACATCTAAGGCTCAGAGATAATCATGAAGGGGTGGGGAGGCTGTAAGAACCAGGATATGCCTATTTCTACATGATATCTTCAAAGCCATGACCTGCTTGCTACAATCATGAAACCTCAAATATGGGTGCCTAAACAAGACCCTGAAGAACACTTAGGGCTGTCAAATCCCGGCCTTTAGATAACGGAGGTCCTAGACAGTATTCACGTTGTAACTACTGAGGATGAAAATAAAAGCATAAATTTAATCATAAAACTATACCAGAGAAGATATTAAAAATTTCAAAATTGTATAAACTTTACATAATTATAAAAATGCATTCTGGGCTATAAATACATTATAATTTTTAACTTCTTATTACATTACATATTTGTTCTTAAATTTTTAAATGTTAGATTTTTTAAGGTTTTGCAATTTTTATTTTGAAGTAATTTCAAACATAAGAAAATCAAAGAACACAATTAAACAAAAATTTCTATTTCACCTTCACCCAAGTTCCTTGTTACAATTCCAGCCTGTTTTGGTCTTCCTACTACTTCACATACATGTGTACACCCAATTCATTTTTCCCCCATCAACAAATTGAGAGCAAGCTGAAGTTATGATAGCCTGTACTCTTAAACATCAGAGCTCATTATTCTCTGAAAGCAAGAACTCTAGCAAATTTAATCACTCCCTAAAGTTGCTAAATAAGAAATTTATGCAACCATACTAACCAACTGATACCCATGTACATGCTCTCAGCTGTACCCACAATGCCACTTGTTCCTATGTGAATGAAGACCTTGCAGGAAGACACAAGCCACGTAGCTGCTGTCACTCTTCAGTCGCCATCAACCCAGGGCAGTTCTTCAGTTGTCTTTCATGGACTGCAAAGTGTCCCTTAGCGCAGGACTGTACTGTTTTTCTTCATAGTCTAACTCAAATCCTCAACTCTCAGCAGGATTCCTGGCAAACATGCTCTCTTCCCAGCACAAGGCTTGAAAGGCACACAGTGCTAATGTAATGTCAATTTGTTCTGCCTGGTCACGTCGACAGTGACTATAAAAATATCACTTTCCTATTTTAAAGTCAACTGAGTGTTTTGCAAGAAGATATTCAAAGATGACATTAATATACATGTATACACACACACACACACACACACACACACACACAGCTTTTCATACCTATTGGGTAACATTATCCTCTGGCCATGACACGGCCACTGTCATATTGAAATCGGAGCCACTATGTTTACCAACATAAGACTTTCCCAAGAATGCCTACTACCATTCCCTGGTGGAAGGAGAGCAGGTTCACAAGGCAGGCAGTGTATGAGCATCTCTCCCCAGCAGTGCACACAAGGTACTCACGAGGCTGTGCACTAGGCCCATGGCATGCATCGTGAGTACACGGTGTGGCCAACTGTCAACTCCCCTGGCTCCTGTAAATACCCTAGCTTAAACTCTCTGGTGCACCAAACTAGAATTGGGTGGAGTCACTTCCTTATTATGCTGTGTGCTCCATCTGGGGCAAGGAGACACTTGGTCACATCTTCCCAGCTCTGATCTGTGAGCACTGAAAAGCAACATGATCATGTTCACGTCTCCAATTCCAATCCTGTACCTCAGGGTCCTTTCATGTCTTCCTCTTTTCGTGTTCATAATCTTTCTTCAGCAGTGAGATATTTAACTCCCACTACAATAAACTTATCCATTCCTTTGCTCAGCTGTATTTGTTTATTTGCCCCATAAATCAAATCTCCCAGCCACACCCACACCTGAGTGTTTGCTTTCCACTGTTGCACCATTTCTTGTTATTGGCATCAACTGCTTCCTTTCTCAGAAGAGAAGACCAAGAAAAAAAGATAGGTAAGGAAAAGTAAGAGGGGTACAGGAAAAATAGGAAGATGGAAAGAACATGAAATGAAGAAGATGGGGTGGACAGGACGCATATACTCACTTTTAAAACGCCCTCCACAGCCATCTTCCCTTCGTGTCCTAGTAAAATAGTGTAAGGATACACCCACTGGATTGCATGTTCAATTGACATCATGGGAAAGGAATCCTATTTGGAAGCAGACATATAGAGAGGTCAGCAAAAACTCAGTCACAAACAATGTACATATCATGCTGAAGCTGCTTTATTTTTACAGAAGCAGAAAAAAAGTATCTTGCAGCAACGTAAAAGAGCAGAGGCTTCTTTTCTTCCTGTCCTGCATCGGATCCCTGAGAGAATCACACCCTCCTGGCTTTTCTCTGTATTGCTGGTCCCCTGCTTCTTTATCTAGCTCTGGCCTTGTTCTGGAGCTCTAGCTCAAATCCTTCAGCTCTGATACAGACCCTGTGGTATCTAGATCTGACACACCGGCAGGAGCACTTATCTCCCCCACCGGATCACTCAAAGCACATTTCCATCCTTTATTACTAATCCCAATTAATCTCATCTACATCCATCAAGTCTCACAATTATAGCTTCAAACTTAAAACCTGTTCATTAGCCTCAAATTCTTCCCCCACATCACACTGCACTCTAGTCTGTTCACACCATTCAGGGAGTTAGGTCCTTCTCCTGGGTCACTGTTAACAAGCTATCGAGCACGGGAGCCGTGCTCTGGACATACAGGGTGCACCAATTCTTAGTGGTTTTGCACTTTAAGAAAATACTGCCTTTACCTTCCAATAGCTCAGGAAACCTTGGGTGTGGAAGGGTTCCTGTGGAAGCAGGGGTGGCAATGAGTTAACAACAGGGGCTCCTAACTGAAGAGTTTATGAGTGGTTGCTTTGCTATCTTTAAACTTTTTTTTTTCAGATTAGAGAATTTTCAATGTAAAAATTTCTGAGGAAAAATGAAAAGAGATATATAGAATTTAGTAAACAAGAAGTATGCGGGATATGTACAACAATGTAAACAAGAGATAGGAAAGCTGTCTGACTACCTGCAAACACTAGGGAAAACAACAAGCTTAAGAGTCTTATTTCAGCTGATGTCTTCCTCAGCAGGGTCCTGGTCAGCATTTCAACAGCCTCCTCCCATTCCCTGCTGTGACCCAGGGTCTCCCTCCTCTCCCATCTGAAACAGAGGAATCTCCATTGCCATACAAAAGATCACAACACACTCCATCTACCTCAGCTGGGCCATTCCTCCCCCACCATAAAACCCAAGCAGGCTTATTCATCAACAAAACAACTCACTGTGGGGTTCTAACCTCTGTCTCTACCACAAGCACTCAGTTCTAAGGATACAACTTGTTCTCACTCTGCAAACATTCCTGGCCTGTCTGTGGCTGCACATTCTGTATTGCCCTCTGCCCTGAAGGCTTTCCCATCATTCCAGTCAAGACACCACAGGCTTTGGGAAAATAACTGTGTTCCCTGCAAATGTACTCGGGTCTGCTCTTAGGCTCCCTACATGCGGCCCCACTTCCTCTCCCTTCCCACACTTATAAAAGTCTTACAAATGCAGGCTGCTGGTAGGCTCCTGGAGCCATCTTTTTCACAAGTTGGGAGACCTGCCAGCACCTAGAAACCTATGTCCTTTCTAAATAACCAGTGACTCCTGGGAGCTAGGGTAGGAAGGCTGCCTCGGCTGCCTTGCCTCAGGCTGGGTCCGAGTAGCCATCTGTTTCCCTAAGGTGTATCTATCCTCTGGTCAGCCTGAAGCTGTCTTTCTCTGGGAACCTCCAGAAGGTGCACGTCTACCTCTCCCTTCAAAACTGCAAGCTCCCCAGAGACCAAGCATCCACTGGTGTCTGCACAGTTTGTTCCAGTGCACACATCCACCTCAGGCCTTTTATAGAAGAAAATGACAAGGTAATTCAAGTAACCAATCTCCAATGATAAGTTTCAATTCACCTTTGCCACATTTCCCGTTTGATTATTTCACACTTACCAGGATTTGAACTGCCTCTGGCAGACTATCTAAGGGAAAGTCTGGAAGCCCGAGTGTAGAGGATTCTTGGGAGCAGAGGGTTGTCGCAAAGGACAAGAGCTGAGAAATCCTAGCGGAGACAATGTTCAAATTATATTTGAATAACTTTAACATGTAAAATATACATTGCATATAAAATAGGCTGATTTCATTAATCTAAGAAACATGAAATACACTATGAATTCTTAAAGAACAATGGTTCTTAAAATATCCCATTAAAAATTCAGAAACTGATTGGCTATCTAGATGTTTCCTCTAATCTATCACAATATGTGAGGATTGCACAACCTGGTCTAAATCCATCATGGGAGCCTCAGTCCCACCTTCCTAAAGCTCAAAGCTAAGGTATAGATGCTGAAAGTATTTGAAGGAGGAGTCACAGTTCTCAAGTCCCCCCTTTGTGCTGAAATCCTTAGGCTCCTGCTTCACTCTTGTCTGTCTGCAAAGGCCGACTCGTACTTCTGGACTGATTTCAATGTGCATGTCTTTGTGAAGGAAGCCTCTATAAAAACTCAACAAACTAAACTGTTAAGCAACCTTTTTAGTTTAACAATAACAAATTTAATTTTTAAACAAATTAAATGTTTAATCATCTAATATTTATAAAGTATACTTACTTCTCAGCAGAAACATTGGCTCCAACTGAATATAATAGTTTTAATTGGTCCTAAATAGCAGAAACATATACAACCAATTAATAATGAATACAACAGATGAAACATAAACACTTTATAAATAAACCAAACTTTTAAGGAGACACTAATTTGCAGCATTTCATGATACATTCTATTTAATAAAGACAAAGGCACCCTGTAAAGAAAAAAAAACAGCACCAGGGAGACTCCACAGCCTTCTGTGCATAGCCTGCCAGGAGAGTGATCTCCCAGCAGCACTTTCACTTCTGAGCACAGAGGTGAGATCTCAACCTTCTCTCTGGAGGGGACCTGCTAGGAGCACACAGGGCATAAGATCAGTGGAGCAGGTGGGACAGAAGTGTTCCCACCACAATTTGCACCAGGGAGCCAGGAAACTCCACAGCCTTCTGTTCACAGCCCGCCAGGAAAGACAGATCTCCCAGCAGTGCTTTCACTTTTGAGCTCAGAGGAGTAAAGACACAGGCTTACAGGCCACAGGAGGAACAAACTCCAGCCAGAGACAACAATACCAACTAGCACCAGAGATAACCAGATGGCGAAAGGCAAGCACAATAACCCTACCAAAAACCAAGGCCACATGGCAACATCAGAACCCAGTTCTCCTACCACAGCAAGTCCCAGATGCCCCAACACACCGGAAAAGCAAGAGTTGGATTTAAAATCGTATCTCACGATGATGATCAGGGCTTCAAGAAGGACTTAAATAACTCCCTTAAAGAAATACAGAAGAACATCGGTCAACAGGTAAAATTCCTTAAAGAAGAAACAAAAAAATTCCTTAAAGAAATACAGGAGATCATGGGTCAACGGGCAGAAGCCCTTAAAGAAGAAACACAAAAATCCCTTAAAAAATTACAGGAAAACACAAACAATCAAGTGAAGGAACTGAATAAAACCATCCAGGATCTAAAAGTGGAAGATTAAAAACTCAGGAGACAGCAGGTGTTGGCAAGAATGTGAAGAAAGAGGAACACTCCTCCACTGCTGGTGAGATTGCAAGATGGCACAATGTTAGACTCTTATAGGTCACGGGTACACTGAGGATGCTTACCCTGCAGGCTGATATTCTCATGTATGTCCCCTCCTCTTCCACCACCCTCCTTCCCTCCCATTCGAAATCAGGAAATCCTCTCTGTAACTTTCCCCTTGGAAGGAGGAGCAGATATGGATTACTTGAACTGGATGCCTGAGTAAGGCATATCCAGGAGACCCGGCTGCAGTTCCTAGCGCTCACATCAGTGGCTTACAACTACCTGAATCTCCAGTTCCAGAAGATCTGATGACCTGGCACATGCATGATACACACATACATGCAAGCACTCATGCATACATATGAAATAACAAAAATCAGAAGTCCTCTGGTCACTTAAAAACACTGTGGCTTTCAAGAGAGGGAAAACTTTAGACTTAAGACTTGGGACTTACTTCTCCCTACTGCTGCCTGCCACCCGTTCCATGCACAGTAGGCCTCTTCCCTTGGCACTCTCGGCTGCTCCCTGCACTTCAGTAGCCAATGGATCTTGCTCTTCCAATGGGGCCTTTGTGGCTTTGGCAGTCACCTGCTATTAACTCCCAGGTTTCAAGCAGGTTCTCCTAACTGTCACTGAGAATGCTGCAAAGCTCCCGACCTCTGCCTCTGATGGGCTCAGCTTCATCACAATGGGAAGGTTTCACCATCCTTGGTATCAAAGACTCACTGGTAGGCCCTCTCCCGGCCCATGGGAAATCAGACTGGTGTTACTCTGGAAATCACTCTGGAGGTTCCTCAGAAAACTGGGAACGACACTTCCGGAGGACCCTGCTATACTACTCCTGGGCATATACCCAGAGGATTCCCCAGCATGCAATAAGGACACATGTTCCACTATGTTCATAGCAGCCTTATTTATAATAGCCAGAAGTTGGAAAGAACCCAGATGTCCCTCAATGGACAGAAAATGTGGTATATTTACACACTGGAATACTACTCAGCAATTAAAAACAATGAATTCATGAAATTCTTAGGCAAATTGTTGGAACTGGAAAATATCATACTAAGTGAGGTAACTCATTCACAAAAGAACACACATAGAATGCAGTCACTGATAAGTAGATATTAGCCCAGAAGCTCAGAATACCCAAAACACAAACCACATATCAAATCACTTCCAAGAAAAAGGAAGGAGAGGGCCTGGGTCCTGGAAATGCTTGATGCAGCATTGTAGGGGATTGCCAGAAGAGAGGAGTGGGAGGCGGTTGATTGGAGAACTGGCAGAGGGAAGAGGGCTTATGGGACTTAGGGGGAGGGGGAACCGGAAAAGGGAAAATCATTTGGAATGTAAACAAAGAATATAAAAAATGATAATAAAATAAAAAATAAAAAATAAAAGTGGAAGTAGAAACAATAAAGAAATTGTCACAAAGTGAGACATCTCTGGAGATAGAAAACTTGGAAAGAATTCAGGAGCCATAGATGCAAGCATCAACAACAGAATACAGGAGATAGAAGAAAGAATCTCAGGTGCTAAAGATACCATAGAAAACATTGACTCAACAATCAAAGAAAATGCAAAATGCATAAAGCTGGATACCCAAAACATCCAGGACACAATGAGAAGACCAAACCTAAGGTATAGACAAGAGCGAGGATTTACATCTTTAAGGCCCAGTAAATATCTTCAACAAAATTGTAGAAGAAAACTTCTCTCAGTGAGGTAACCCAGACTCAAAAGGTGAATCATGGTATGCACTCACTAATAAGTGGATATTAACCTAGAAAACTGGAATACCCAAAACATAATCCACACATCAAATGAGGTACAAGAAGAAAGGAGGAGTGGCCCCTGGTTCTGGAAAGACTCAGTGAAACAGTATTCAGCAAAACCAGAACGGGGAAGTGGGAAGGGGTGGGTGGGAGGACAGGGGAAGAGAAGGGGGCTTACAGGACTTTCGGGGAGTGGGGGGGGCTAGAAAAGGGGAAATCATTTGAAATGTAAATAAATTATATCGAATAAAAAAAAATTAAAAAAAAAAAAAAAGAAAACTTCTCTAACCTAGAGAAAGAGATGCCCATGAACATACAAGAAGCTTTCAGAACTCCAAAAAGGCAGGACCAGAACAGAAAGTCCTGAAGGCACATAATAATCAAAACACCAAATTCACTAAACAAAGAAAGAATATTAAAAGCAGTAAGGGAAAAAGGGCAAGAAACTTATAAAGGCAGACCTATCAGAATTACACCAGATTTCTTACCAGAGATGATGAAAGCTAGAAGATCCTGGGCAGACCTCATACAGACCCTAAGAGAACACAAATGCCAGCCCAGGCTATTATACCCAGCAAAACTCTCAATCATCATAGATGGAGAAACCAAGATATTCCATGATAAAAACAAATTTACAAAATATCTGTCCACAAATCCAGCCCTACAAAGGATAATTGATGGAAAATGCCAACACAAGGAGGGAAACTACACTCTAGAAAAACCAAGAAAGTAATCTTCTTCCAACAAACCCAAAGGAAGATACCCACACAAACATAAAAATAACATCAAAAATAACAGTAAGCAACAAACTCTATTCCTTAATATCTCTTAACAACAATGGACTCAACTCCCCAATAAAAAGACATAGACTAGCAAAATACTTCTCATGTCAATCTTCAATTTGATCAGAAAGTGTTTGTAATTCACCTTCTAATTAATTTAGTAATGTTTCTTATGTCTATCATTTTATCTGCATTATTTTTCACGATAATCTTCAATTTTAATATCTTTCTATATATTTCCTCTATTTTATCAGAATTGTTTTCAATGTAAATCTTTGATTTTATCACAAACATTTCTAATTCCACCTTCAATTAATTTAGAGTTTTATATCTACCATTTTATATGTTAAAATTTTCCATGAAATAGTCAATTTTAACATGCTTGTCTATTTATTTCTTAAATTTTACCAGAAATATTTTTCATGTAAATCTTCAATGTATTCTGAAAATGTTTATAATTCCACCTTCAATCAACTTAGAATTATCTTTATGCCTATCATTTTATCTATATAATTTTCATGATAATCTTTAATTTTAACATGTTTTTCTATATATTTCTTCAATTTTATCAGAAATACTTTCCATGTAAATCTTCAAGTTTATCAGAAAATGTTTATAATTCCACTTTCAATAAACTTAGGAATATTTTTATGCCTACCATTATTATATCCATATAAATTTTCCAAGATAATCTTCAATTCTAAGATGTTTTTCTACATATTTTCCACGAAAATCTTCAATTCTATCATAAAATGTTTCTATCCCATATTTCAATTAATTTAGCAATGTTTTATATGTCTACCACTTTACTCTAATTTTCCATGAAAATTGTCAACTTTAACGTGTTTATCTGAAATATTTTCCATGTAAATCTTTAATTTTATCATTAAGTGTTTTTAAATCCAAAAAACAAACAAACAAACAAAAAAAAAAAACAAAAAAAAACAAAACAGGGGACTGAAGAGCACTGACTGCTCTTCCAGAGGTCCTGAGTTCAATTCCCAACAACCACATGGTGGCTCACAACCATCTGCAATGGGTTCTGATGTCCTCTCCTGGTGTCTGGAGTACATCTACAGTGTACTCATATAAAAATAAATAATAAATAAATAAATAAATAAATAAATGAATAAATAAATGTTTAAAAACAAAAAGGAGGGGGTCTAGTGAGAGATTAGTGGTTAAGAGCACTAGATACTCTTCCAGAAAAACTGAGTTCAATTCCCAGCACCAAGATGGTGGCTCACAACTATCTATAATTTCAGTTCCAGGGAATCAGATGCCTTTTTCTAGCCTCTATGGGTACTAAACACATGAGTGTGTCACACAGGCATACATGTAGTCAAAACATTCATACACATAAAATAAAAGCAAAAATAAAAATATACTAATGTTGATATAGAATTTAATGTCTTATTATAAGTAAAAAACCATTTCATGTTCTAGGTCCTTGGTTTACTTACCTGAAAGGGTAGAAAATAAATATCTCTGGCTTGAAATCGAGAACGGAGTGGGGGATCTAATGGATTCCCAGTGTACCTGGGCACCGGCAAGCCCAAGGCGATCACTCGGAAATTTTCGCTAACTCGGACAATCTTCCAAGCATCCAGCTCCTCTTTAGTGTGATCCTATGAAAGACAGAGATCAAACACTTCAGCAGAAGTGATGAGGACTGCAGCTGCCAGAGCCAGCCACACAGCCTGAAAGGCCAGAGCTGCCACAACAGAAATCACACCCAGTGCTGAGAGGGGAGTGTCTGAGAACTCTCAAAATCAAGCTGCGGAGGAAGGCAGCAAAACAAAGAGGATCCAGATGCCAAAGAAAGCTCACAGCCTGAAGACTGTGCTGGTAGGAGGGAGAGATAGCCCAGACCCCAGGAACAAAGAAGCCAGAGACATTGCAACACTCTAGTCCATAGCACAAAAGAAGAGGGCCAGAGGGCAGATACTATCAGAAAGCTAGACCTGTTCTAGGCTTAGCACTAGAGTAGAGGCTGCCCATAGACCTAAACAGAGAAGTGTACTTACAGGGCTACTTCTATTAAGGCGTGTGGCTAATACCATGTTTTTAAAAATTCACTTTTCTGATTTAACTTTTCAGAATTTCACATTCACATTCCACAAATTTCACATGTAATCAGCCAATACAGATAGACAACATTACATGAGTGAACAACACAGCAGTCAGAGGAGTCACCTAACTAACATGCCCATGGCCCAGCGTAGGCAAGGCTGAGAGAACAGCAGCGGGCTGCTCTGGAGACAAACTAGGCTGTGACGCAGGCGACTGACAGAAGCTCTAGCTAAACTACCAAAATTACTTGTGACTTTACTCCAGGAGCCTCAATTTTCTCACATATAATGTGCGAATAATATAACTTACATGATGCTGAGAGCCACAAAAAGTAAGTATTAGCATTTATGTGAATGTCCACATATACCTACAGGCAGACGCCTGGTAAATGTGCCTTTCTTCAATTATCAGTGACTCATCACAGATTCAAGGTATTCTACAAAGTCTATAAATGTGTATATGTATGTATGTACACACACACACACACACACTTTTCAGACAGCATTCTCAAGTTGTGGTTAGCAGGCCCTTTAGGGATGTTGAATGACCCTTTCACAGGTCTCCTAAGACCATCAGAAAACAAAAATACCTACATTTCAATGTGTAACAGTAGCAGAACTACAGCTATAAAGTAACAATGAAAATAATCTTATGGTGGGTCACCACAAAATGAGGAGCTATATTAAAGGACTGCAGCATTAGGAAAACTAAAACGCACTGTTTTAAGATTTTTAAGGCCACCACTTTGACTAGACCGTCCAAGAGAACAGCAATATTATAGCACGGAAGTATTTAACAGGCATTCCAAACCTTCCCTGTCGTCCTTGTGTCTGATTCTCCCAGTCTCAGCAAACCGCTAAGCCCCCACCCCCGCCTTCTATGATCCTGTTGGCTTCAACCTATCCAACAACTGCAGCTCTGCAAAGACAGCATGCATGTCACTAAGGTGGCTGCATTTGCAGTGAATTGCCTTCCATTTCACAGGATAAGCACAAATGCTCAAAGCTCAACAGAAGAACTTAGAAACATGGGTCCTTTTCTGAGCCCTGCTCATTGGGGGCCCCTTGAGCCCCCACTTAACTATGTTTTGCAAGCTTTTAACAATTGGCCTTTTAACAAAGGCCAAAGCTATTTGGCCTTTACTCCTAAAAATTTGTTTCAAGTTAACTCCAAGATCTTAAGGACTTAGCCTTTTTAGTGCATGACAGAAAAAAGTCTGTTGGATGGTTGTATGTATCAAGTTTTAAAATAAACTTAATCATAATTAAAATCACAAATTAAACATTTATTAATGTAACTCTATTAAGTAACCCGAAGACAGTATGCCACATACACTAGAAAATAAATGTTTGGATGCAGACTTGTCTGAAATCCTCAAAACACAGATAATCAGAATATTAAGTTTATACAAACTAGTTATTTCTATAATAATAAAACTCTACCTTCCTCATCTAAACAAAACCAATAAGAGAGCAAGAAATAGATCAGACAGATGGTAGACATGACAGAGAGTGAGATGAAAGAGAGAGACAGGCAGACTAGGGGCGCATGGTACATGTAATTGAGTCTGGAGGAACATGCATCTGATGCTAACATAGCCAGCTGGACAGAAATTTAGATACTTTAATAACATACTTGTATCTTTCAATCTGACAATCAGATTATTAAAACAATGGACCCCAAAATAAGTAAGACTCGCCAGGGATCTCGTGCTGGGAGAAGGAAAGGGCACCAGCAGAGAGGAAGCAGTCTCTGTGGAAGAGATTTCAAACAGTTCTAACAATTCGCCAGCCACCACACAGGATGAGACTGAAGCCTCTGCACTGATGGACAGTGGTGGGCGGAACCACACCTTGACCAGGACTGCTTAGCTGTCCCCCATCACTCGCCCTCTAATTAAACTTAGACCTCTCCTCAGGGCCCCACAAACAAACAAGGATTTCAGGGATTTGTTGGATCCCTTTGTCCCACTTCCCAATGTGACTACATGAATAAGTCTCCACTTTTTCTGGTTCCACTTTTACTTTGGTTCTTTGGGATGGCCTATTGAGGGTAGGTGGGCAGACCTGCCTTGGGGCACAGGGTGAGCCCCAGGTTGATAACACATGCACATCTCTAGGGTGTGTCTCTCTCTGCCACCCAATACTTGAGTCACAGGTACACGCAGCCATGATCAGCTTTTGATGTGGGTGCTGGGAGTCTGAACTGTCTTCATGTGCAGAACAATTAGTCTAATCCACTGACTCACCTCCCTAGCTACAAGTTTTCTGAGATGATAAAATTCAGTAACTGAACCTAGTCAAAAGAAAGTGGAACCTCAGTTATGGCAATTATATTTTTTTAACCACATTAAGTGTTAAGAAGGATATAAGTATTAAGAAGGATATATTCCTATACCTATATTCATGAGATACTGAGGAATCAGAAATATTTATCAATAAAAAGTCTGTGTTTGTGTTAACTACTACTTGGGAAAAAACAATGTAGATAAATCCTTCTCGTTTGATGATGCTCGTGCCTGGTGTGTTAAAAAGCCCTTTGTACTTCTCATGTCCTGAGTTTGTATCCAAAGCAATAATATATTCAGTAAATTCTACTGTAACAATAAAGAATATACCAATGTGTTGGTATGAAGCAATATATGTGCTTTAAAAGTAATTCTGTGCTTTAGTAGTGTTTTTCTAAAAATTTTACTAAAACTAGTAAGTAACTAACATAATCTCCAGTTCTGCAGAGTTATTTTATAACAGAAAGTGGCTAAAGGAAAGTATTCTACATGATATCCAACCTTTCTTAATGACAAAGTATAAATTTTGCCTTTATTGTCTATAATAAACTATAATAACATGAAGGTATAAATTTAGCTTATTCTTATTGATGAAATCTACAATCATCTACCTATATTAGGAAGCGATCGTTTTTCCATATATCAAGGAGAAAATGACCAGAGTTAGGACAACACCGTGTGGGGACTTCCACAGACTGCCACACTGGTTGTGCACAGGAATTAGAGCATCAGTACAATTAGAGACTCTCCAGCATCAATATCTATTACCTAGTGGCCGGTGTCCTGGGCCTATGTAAGCAGTCTCAGAGTGAAGTACAAGACACAAGGCTGGAGAGAGGGCACAGTGGGTGCATGCACTGGCAGTGTGTGAGGACCCGAATTGAATCTCCAGAACCCATGTAAAACCCAGACACATGAAATAAACATCTGTAACCCCAGGGCTCCTTCAGGGAGATGAAAGGTGAATACACACACACACACACACACACACACACACAGAGCAGTATATGATGCCACTTTTGAGCAAAGTATAACAGATTAGCACATGCATATCTGTAAATAAAAATGTGAGATAGACAGACTTCCAGTCCCATAGTGTCGCTCGGCTGCAGAGGCTGCACCAGCTGCTAAGAGATTCAGTGTAGTGCAGCTAACACTCAGTGACCAAGGATGAAGCGCCTCTCACTGCTTGCCTCACCGCATAGGCCTTTGAGAGCCCTCCTTGGACAGGGAGTGAAGAGTAGGGGCTGCTTTTCCAGAATTCCTAGCATGCATGTGATGGCTCACAACTGTCCATAAGTGTTGACCTCCTTGTATGCATATGTCACATCATTTATTGCACTGACTATTCATTTAGCAAAATAGTTCATGAACATCAGATGCTAAGCATTCTTCAAAAGGTATGAAAAAAAATCCCTGCCTATTTAAGACATGTACACTGGTAGGGGGAGGAGGCAGGAAACCAGAACATAAGCAGCCCTACAGAGGGCCAGGAGACAGCACCGGGAGAGCTGAAGATCACAAGGGCATGGATGAGGGGAGACTGCACTGTGAGCAAGGGGATCAAGGGGAGTTCCACTGGTAATGTAACAAAGACTTGAAGGGGTTGTAGGAGACGAGCAAATACCTGAGGAAAACCATTTCAGGGACAAAAAAAAAAAAAAAAAAAAAAAAGCCTGTACAAAGCCAAGCCTGGACCAGGGAGAGAGAAGCCTACTGAACAAGCATAACATAGTAGTGTGAAGTTGTAGACACGAGCCAAAAGGAGGCAGATGGAAAGGCTGAGGAAAGAGCTGGCAGGGGCCTGAGTATGTGGGTGTCCTGGTGCACTGGAAAGGGACCCCAGTTCTGCTCTGAAACAGGAAGCCACTTGGCTCAGAGCACACTACAGATTCATATTTGTTTATTTTGTTTTGGTTGAGTTTAGAGTTGTTTGCTTCATTTTGCTTTTTGAGACAAGGTCACGAGCATCCCTCTGGGCCTACAGTTCACTAGGAACTGAAGGGTAACCTTGAGCTTCTGACTCTCCTGTGAAATGCTGGGATCACAGGCAGAAGACACAGGTTTCAAATCAACCACTGACTGGGGTGTCAAGTACAAAGCGAGAACAGGGACGGAAGCAGGCAGGAAATGCTGGTGGCCTGGATCATCAGGTATTTTACATGTGTGAAGGTTTAGCCTGCGTGTATATGTACACACCACATGTGCACCTGGGACCTTTAGAAGTCAGGAGAGAGCAGCAGAGGTCTTGGGACTGGAGTCAGAGACAGCTGCAAGCTGTCAAGTGAATGCAGGGAAGCAAGCTGGAATCCTCTGAAAAGCAGCACCTGCCCTTAACCACCGAGCCATCTCTCCAGCCCCCAGAGCATCTTCCTAACACCCTATTCATGTCTGCCAGTCCCTACTCAACACTGCATTCTCTGAGTTAAAGAGCTGGACTTTTGTATCCCAGATGCTCAGCACTGTCTAAAAGCCATTGCTTTGATATTTGTTAAAGAAGGAAAAAAGGAGAAAAATGGGTAAGAGAATAGCTATTGAGGTGTCAAAGAAATGGGGGAACCCAGCAATCCAGGTCTTTGCAGATGGAAGCCTTTTAAAAATCATATAAACTCGTGATTTATTCAGGCAGTTTGCCAAACAGAAAGTCCACCTGAGCACTGTCTCAGTTCACAGCTGCATTTCACAGACTCGCCCCACGCCCGGCAGCTGGCTTTCCCATGCTTACTTGGAGAAGCTTGTCATAGCGCTCCGCAGACATCAGGAAGCGTCCATCTTCAAGCTGCATCTCGCGGTTCTCCAGCAAGTTGTTCAACACTGGAAGCACGTTCCTCTCTGCCTTTTCCAAGCCTTCTAAAACCAGCGTCCTGCCTTCCGTGGCAGCCCGAACAGCACACTATTTCCAAGAAACACAAAGGCAAAATGAAATCAGCAAGAGCATCAGAGCCTGCCTGATTACAGTTGCACTGAAACTAAGCTTGTTCCTTGTTCTAGAGACGGAGAATCAGGACGGGTGGATTCAGTCTTAGTTTTGTTGTCTCTGCCTATCTGATCTCAGGCAAACGATTTTTCCTCTTTGTGCCTGTTTATTCATCTGTTAAATGAAGAGAGCTGCAGATGATCTCTAGGGTTTTTTGAAACATTACATTTTAGATTGCCTAGCCAATGAAATAGAAAACTAACAGTTATCTATGAATGGGTAACGTAATTAAACAAGGGAACAGATTCCTTAATTGGAGAAGAGGAACGAAGGAAATGTTCTGGCCTCTGTTTCATAAGTCTTGAGAAAACCAAAATCTGTGTAGGAAAGCTTAAAGACCACAGTGTTGTTAATGCATCATTAAAACAAATTCTGTTTTCATGTGATGTTCAAAGCTGACATTACACATTTGGCTGACGGAACTGATAAGTAAGTACTGTATTCCTGTGGATTTAAGAAAATTAGTAATGGAAGGAAGCAGGGAGGAGATGATAATGGCCCAGAAAATGGTGAACTTCTCTTTTAACTTACAAGTTCCAGGCACAAATGTTTACATTCAAAGTCCCTGAAAATCAGCTTTAAAGGAAAATCTAATTCACATTTCTCTGCATGCAACACAGACAGAATTAATGCTGCTAAATATATCTCACCACTCCTCACATCATCTTTGGCTTCATGGCACTGAAGTTCCGTAGAACTTCCTTTCCTGTGAGTTCATTAAATGCAGGTCCAGACTTATATTCATCACCCATAGCTTCTCCTCACAACTGCTCATGTTGCTTCCCAGTAATCTCCATCCCTAGGCTCCGGATACCTTTTCTATGCTAATCTATTTCCAAATTCCAGCTCGCCCAAGCTTCAGGTCATATGGTTGCACTGCATAGATGTCTGCAATCAGACCCCACAGCTCCAGGCACACCTCATTTCTCCCAATTCTGCTTCATTTCTATCCTAGATTGCTTTTCATGCTGTGATAAATACCTTGACCAAAAGCAACTAAGAGAAAGGTTTGTCTCATCTTACAACTCCCAGGTAACAACCAGCAGGGGAAATACAAGGTAGATACTCAAGGCAGGAACCCAAAGCAGACGCCTGTCTTATATAACCCAACCACCTGCCCAGGGTTGGCACCACCTGCAGTGGGCTGGGCCCTCTCTCCATCATTAACCAAGAAAATGGCCACAGACTTGCCAATCTGATGGGCGTGATTCCTCAGTGGGATTGCCTCTTCCCAGGTAACTGCAGCAGTGGAAGAATCAAGCTTTTGTTGAGTTGACAAAAAGTAACCAGCATGTCTTATACCTTCCTTTATGACAGGGTCATAAAATTGTCTCTCATCAACTAGATTTGCTTTGTCTACATATTCCAAAGTCCTTAATTCAACTTGAACTTATCCAGCATGGCGACCGGTTTTCTTTAGTGATTAATGGAAAAAAGAACTAACTGCTTCTACTCTGTCTCCACATACTCATTCAATGACCAGAGAAATCTCTGGAGTACTACAGCATTCATTTTCCAAATATCAAAGAAAAAAACAGGAATTTCTTAATCAGGTTTCCTTTCGATAAATTGTGAAATTTTGCACTGTATAACAAAGGGTTCATTTACTTCAGGTATCTATGAACTATTGTAAGGAAATAAGATTAGGACCTAATGATAGACCAAAGATAACTATCCCACTTTAAGAACAAGATTAGCTCACAATTTTTCAAATCTATCATCATTGCAAATACTTTGATTTTCTTCTATAAAACTGACCATCATGTCATGGCATCTATTCATTCATTCATTCATTCATTCATTCATTTATTATTGAATGAATCAAGGTAACTTCAGGGTTCCAAAAGGAATGGGGTATAGGAGATCTTGCCTCTTCTGTGTAAAGAACAAAACTGGAACCACAGTTTCTGCAATATCAAAACTCAAACAACAGACTGGCACAGAAGGGCTTGGGATACTTTCTTATAAAAACCCACCTCAGGTGAGTTAAGCTTTCTTTTACAAGAAACCTGTCTTCTCAAGAACACATAGTTCTTGATAAAATAATTGTAGCCGCCTGCAGCCACATGTGAACTGGATACCTGGAAGAGAATTCTGGGAATAAATGGGAAGGGGACGAAAGAGAAATGAGTCAAGACGACAGTTGCCGATAGAGACTGACTTTACTATTATTTAGCCAAAATATATAGTCTTTAGAAAACAACCCTACCCCCCCCCCCCCAATGGCCGAGAATTCCTTGGTTCTTCTTCTCAGCGGGTCGCCTGCTTCCGCTTCCAGTCACGCAGGTTTCTGCTGGTCTCCAGGTGAGACTGCCCTGAGGCAGCCTTGGTTGTTAAGGTGAAAGCGGCTGTATTGTTCATTGGACGAATATATTTATATCCACTGAGTTGTTAAAAATTAATAATTAAGGGGGAATTGTCCCTTCCCCCACAGCCTAGACCTGGCCTGCAGCCTCCACCCTTCCCCTGGTATTAGCTCCGGGCCCTTGTTCCCTTGGGAACAATACAGCCGCTTTCACCTTAACAACCAAGGCTGCCTCAGGGCAGTCTCACCTGGAGACCAGCAGAAACCTATGTGACTGGAAGCAGGCAACCCGCTGAGAAGAAGAACCAAGGAATTCGCGGCCATTTGGGGGGCAGGGTTGTTTTCTAAAGACTATATATATTGGCTAAATAATAGTAAAGTCAGTCTCTATCGGCAACTGTCGTCTTGACTCAATTCCCTTTCGTCCCCTTCCCGTTTATCCCCAGAATTCTCTTCCAGGTCCCCAGTTCAGATGTGGCCGCGGGCAGCTACATCAGTGTTCCTTCTGTTAATTTTATGGAACCTATGAAAAGATACCAATGGACAGTTCTTCCTCAGGGCATGGCAAACAGTCCTACCTTATGTCAAAGATTTGTGGCACAGGCCATTCAGCCTGTAAGACAAAAGTGGCCAGATATTTACTTTGTCCACTACACAGATGATTTTCTGGTTGCAGGAAAAAATCCTCAGACTTTGCTTTTATGCTTTAAAGATTTACAGCAAGCTTTAGCCGCTAAAGGATTGCAAATAGCTCCAGAGAAAGTACAAACCCAGGATCCGTATAACTATCTGGGTTTCAAACTTACAGATCAAGCTATTTTTTCCCAGAAGATAATTATTCGCAGGGACAATTTAAAAACTTTAAATGATTTTCAGAAGTTATTGGGTGACATTAACTGGCTTCGGCCATATTTAAAGCTTACTACAGGAGAATTACGACCTTTATTTGATATTCTAAAAGGGAGTGCTGACCCCACATCCCCCAGATCCTTAACCGCAGAAGGGCTTTTGGCCTTACAGCAAGTGGAGAGCGCTATTGAAAACCAATTTGTTACCTATATAGATTATTCTTTACCCTTACATCTGTTAATTTTTAATACGACTCATTCGCCTACAGGTTTATTATGGCAAAAGGCTCCTCTGATGTGGATTCATTTGAGGGTGTCTTCAAGGCGTAATATCTTGCCATATTATGAGGCAGTAGCCCAAGTAATTGTGCTTGGAAGAAAGCAGGCACTAACTTATTTTAGCAAAGAACCAGATGTTATTATTCAGCCTTATAACGTAGATCAAGATGCTTGGTTAAAACAGCATAGCACAGATTGGTTGCTTGCTCAAATAGGCTTTAAAGGAACTATAGATAATCATTATCCTCAAGACAAATTGATAAAGTTTTTAAATATGCATGAGGTTGTATTTCCTAAAATGACATCTTTACAGCCATTGCATAATGCTCTTTTAATTTTCACAGACGGCTCTTCCAAAGGAAGAGCTGGATATCTTATTAATAATCAACAGGTGGTTATAGAGACCCCTGGGCTTTCTGCTCAGTTATCAGAGCTGACAGTGGTATTAAGTGTCTTTCAATCTATAGATAGTACCTTTAATCTTTTTACAGACAGCTTATATGTTGCGGAATCTGTCCCCTTATTAGAAACCTGTGGCACATTTAATTTTAATACGCCAGCTAGATCCTTGTTTTCACAATTGCAAAGTATCATTCTTGCTAGAAAAAAATCCCTTTTATATTGGCCATATACGAACTCACTCCGGTCTTCCTAGACCTTTGGCTCAGGGTAATGAGCACATTGACAGAGCTCTTATAGGAGAGGCTTTAGTTTTAGAACCTGTAGAAATGGCTAGACGTGATCATGATAAATTTCATCTTTCTAGCCATACATTAAGACTCCGTCATAAGATCACAAAGGAGCAAGCAAGAATGATTATAAAACAATGCCCTAATTGCCTTACTTTAGCACCAGTGCCTCACTTAGGGGTTAACCCACGAGGCCTTATACCTAATCAAATTTGGCAAATGTATGTAACTCACTATGCAGAATTTGGAAAATTAAAATATATACATGTTTGCATTGATACCTGTTCAGGATTCCTTTTTGCTTCTCTACATACAGGAGAGGCTTCTAGAAATGTAATTGTTCATTGTTTAAAAGCATTTAATATTATGGGAATGCCTAAAGTCATTAAGACGGATAATGGACCAGCTTACACTGGCAATAACTTTATCTCATTTTGTAAAGAATTTGGTATTAAACATAAAACTGGCATTCCTTATAACCCAATGGGACAAGGGATTGTTGAACGTGCACATTGCACTCTTAAAAATTGGCTTTTAAAAACAAAAAATGGAGAATTATACCCTCCAAGATCACCAAAAGCACATGTTGCCTTTGTCTTATTTGTTTTGAATTTTCTGCAAACTGATGCTAAAGGTCAGCCTGCAGCAGACCGACACTGGCACCCAGTTACTTCCAATTCCTACGACATGGTTAAATGGCGGGACCCTTTAACTAATACATGGAATGGTCCAGACCCTGTTTTAATTTGGGGGAGAGGATCCGTTTGTGTTTTTTCACAAAAAGAGGATGGAGCCCGATGGCTGCCAGAAAGATTGGTTCGTCAGTTGAACACAGATCCTGCATCCTCTGGTAAGTAGGACTCCAATCCCTGAAAGATGGCTAGAAATCTTATCAGCCAGCTTGTCTGATAAGGGCGGGGGGAGGGTCTCAACTGTAACTGTTGACACTGGTAGCCACGTCCCCCACTATGGGAAGGAAGGCTTTGTGTCTTTAAAACTGCTGATTTGCAACTGATACCTTGGGGACATCCTCAGACAAGTTAATCCTGTTCCACCTTTAACCCTTGACCTTGTTTGTTAACCAGACTGGCTGTCTCCATCCAGGCTCACCTGGATGGAAGGATTGCAAGTCAAAGACATTTGCAGACCCCCTGGCTTCAAAACTTACACAAGTGAATCTCCAAAAAGGGAGCCACATAGAACTCAGATCTATGTGTGTTTGTTTATGAACAAACATGGGTACCAGTGAGATGTGCGAGGCAAAGCACCACATGGGGAGATGAATTTCTGCTTCTGAGTCCCCAGGAAGTACACCTAATTGCATAGGGGTTAACGTCGAGAGGCTGTCCTTAAAATAATAAGGGAGCCTATTACCCCTCCTCTGAAAAAGATGTTATACAATATTTAAGAGGAATTACGATCAATGCTTCCCCTCCTGGTTAAGGCCCGCCTTCTTATGAAGGATATTTATCCACTTGTTTTCTACCTCCTCTTTTTCAAATTAATAAAAAAGGGAGGAAATGTACAGAGCCATATTGGGGCAGTCATGCACATGGTTTGAGTTTGACTTTGGTCAAGGACAATCCCTGGCTTAGGGCAGGAATCCCTAATAGGGAAGTTGGTTAAAGCAGGAATTTTTATCCTGGGGTGGAATGCTAAGAGTACTTGACTATGGTCAAGGTTTACTTCTCCCAGATAGCCAGGATCCTGCTCCACCTAGGATGGAGCGCTCAAAGTAAAGGTTAAGTTCATTGTTCCTCCAGGTCTAGGAATTCCTGAATTAAGCAGGTGACCCACGCAGCTGGGAGCAGTCAAGACGAGGACCTCCAAGAGAAGCTAGACAGCTTCCACCGGAACTTAGCCCAGAGTCTGGGGGGAAGGGTTTGCCCAAACTGTTAAAAGGTCTGGCGCCATTAAAGTTTCCGGCTTTGATCAGTGAAATATTGTCTTAGCCCTCATTCCTTTCTCCCCTCTCCTATTCACCCCTTAGCTTCTGTTCCAGTATACCAGTCTGTAATAGCTGCTGGCAGCTATGGAATTCAACAAATAATAATAATAATAATAAATTAAATATCACCACTAGTAACAAAATTCTTTTGTTAAATTTTAGCAACCTTTAATATAAGACAAAATATTATATTTGATTTTTAGAAGCTTCACAAAGATAAAAATTCCTATTTGCTGAGAAAAACTTAAATATACACAGATCAAACCTTCCTAATTTGCCATCTATGGGTTAGAAAGACAACACAAGGCTGAGGGAACATGGAGCTCTGCCTTCGGTCCCCTCACAGCTACTGTGGTTTTATACACACGCAATCCAGAGAATCAACACAGAGATCCGAAACGGAAGCCAAGGACACAAAGATTCTCTCCTCTACTCTAATGGTTGTGCAGAAATGAGAAACTAAGAAACTGGTGGATGAGAAAAGCCAGTACTTTTCTCTGAAAACCCTGTGGTCCCCTGAAAACCCTCACCCACACTGCACCTCTTCTCCAGAGCAAACCTCACACAGTAGGGTCCTCAGCTAGGAACACTGCTACTAAAGAACAGAGGAGAGTCTCCCCATTCAGAAGACATCACAGCAGTAAGTGTCACAGGCCAGAATCATGACCAAAACCAATGTGACCAGCAATGAGCTCTGCCAGGCTCCTACAGTACGCTTCTGACCCTGTGCTAGGGTGGACACATCGTCACTTCTATATATTCTTAACAAGACTACATCATTTCAAACAGGAGGAAACATCAGGCAAGCCAAAGCTGATTAACAGTCTCCAGAGTTACTGGCCACAAAGAGCAATCCTGCTGCAGAGATCCAGCTGGCTACCACGTGGGTAGTGGCAGCCATTTGTTGAATGATTCAAAACGTGGGTATATTGAAGGAGGAGGAAGGAATTGTGGGTAAAAACAGAAAAGAGAGTAATCACTGAAACAGAACTTAAGGAGGCTGTTGCTTGCTGTTGGAGCAAACCATCTGTAAGCTCTCTATGAGATTCATAGCTCAACTAAGAATTTAAAAGACCAGTAAATCTAACTTTTTTCTATTTTGACATAAGTTATTTATTAATCTTATGCACTCAGTGGCAGTGAATTGCAAGTTTCACATCACAGTTGAATCCGAGCATGTGGATATGAAAAGAGAGTTCCTGATCTACCTTGCTTTCTGTTGGTGTGACTGAACACCAAGATAAAAACAACCTGGGGTGGGGTTGGGGGTGCTCAGAGTTTACAGTCCAACCTCAGAAGCCTGGCAGGAACTTGACAGAGGAGCCAGGAGGCGGGACCCGGGGCAGAGACCATGAGGAGTGCTGCTGAGGGGCTGGCCTGCACTCAGCTGCCTTCATTGCACCACCCAGACCCAAGCTTTCAGGGACAGCGCTGCCCACAGTGGGCAGGCACTCTTACCCAACCATGTCTAAGCAACCAAGGAAAAGCCCAGAGACATGCCCACTGGGTGACCTGGTGGAGGGACCCTAGTTTGTGACAAAAATAAACCTGTAAAATTATCAACTTGATTATAAAACTGATAATTTCTATAAGGGGAAGACAAAGAGAATCAGGACAAGCATCACAAAAGATTGTAATCTCTCATGTTCCCCTTGGTAATGTGGCTGTAAGCCAGAAGCACCCCATTCCCACGTATATGCATATCTGTGGGGAGCCGAGGAAGCCCTGAGTGCATGGGAAGGGTTGACATGGGCACAGCCATATTAGGGGTCTCAGACCCAAAGAGTCTGGCAAAGCCTCCTCCGCCCCAGGTCCTTTCTCTGGTCCAAGCACAAATGTTGACAGTGTATGCAAAGACAAATGTTTATGACTGATTGACTAGTCTATGCAAAAGCCAACAGCTACAGCTCCCTCCCTAGCCAGAGCCTGCAGCCTGCAGACTTCCAGAAACTCAATAGTCTCATCCCCTATGCTGTAGAGTAAACACACTGAGCTTGTATCAGCCCAGGTAGTGGCACTATTAGAAGGTGTGGCCCTGTGGAGTACGCATGGCACTGTGGGCGTGGGCTTTAAAACTCTCATCCTAGCTGCCTGGAAATCAGTATTCTGCTAGCAGCCTTCAGATGAAGCTGTAGAATTCTGCTCTGTCTGCACCATGCCTGTCTGGATGCTGCCATGCTCCCACCTTGATGATACTGGACTGAACCCCTCAACCTGTAAGCCAGCCCCAATTAAATGTTGTCATTATAAGAGTTGCCTTGGCCATGGTGTCTGCTGGCAGCAGTAAAACTCTAAGACACTGAGGTCCAGGGTTGTTGAGTAGCTGGTGCTAGTTCTGCTGGAGTGAGCATAGCCCACCCAACCCTCGTTCTTCCGCACCAGTGTCTGTGTTTCTGTCCTTTCTTCATTCCCTTGCCTCCCCAGACAGGTCAAGTCTGTGAGACTCATGAGCTGTATGTGGCCCATATTAAAACTTTTCAATGCAGTGGACAAGAATCTTAGCTCATAGGAAAAGGCCTTAGGCAGATGCTCTGTGGGAAGGGAATCTGACGCGCTTGACTTAAAGAGTAAGTGCCAGTCACTGCCTCAGTTAGCAAACGGCTTCCTGAAGCCATAGGCATCCCCGAGATGATTGAAATGCTTTAATGAGCACTTTCAAACTTCATGACTCTAATCTGATTACATTTACAGGGAACAGATAAAAATTAACAATAAGCAAGCACTCTAAGGTATCGATGATGTTTCGGGACTCATATAAGCTTCAACGTAGTTGGACAGAAAACACTGCTACGAGTGTCATGCTTACCCCAGGGCCAGCACATGGTCCTCACTCTGTCATGTCCCCTCATGTCTGCTCATGAGAGAAGGAGTGATGTTGGCCTCCCCTGTTCTCTCATGCACACGGAATCTCCCTGGCAGGAGCTGGTGATCCCCAGAGGACAGCCCACCCTGTGGCTGATATAAAGCTGCCTGGCAGCAGGCCACTCCCACTTATGCAGTAGCAGCACAATTTTTTTTTATGTGTCCATAATTTTATTTTTTTAATTTTTTTTATTTTCTATATTCTTTGTTTACATTCCAAATGATTTCCCCTTTCCCAGTTCCCCCCTCCCCATATGTCTCATAAGCCTTCTTCTTTCCACCCATTCTCCAATCACCTCCCTCCTTTTTCTCTGTCCTGTTACTCCCCTACAATGCTAGATCAAGCCTTTCCAGGATTAGGGCCCTCTCCATACTTCTTCATGGAACTCATTTGTTATGCTAACTGTGCCTTGGGTATTCAGAGCTTCTGGGCTAATTAATATCCACATATCATCAGAGATTGCATTCCATGTGTATTCTTTTGTGATTGGGCTACCTCACTTAGGATGGTATTTTCCACTTCCAACCATTTGCCTAAAAATTTCATAGATTCATTGTTTTTAATTGCTAAGTAGTTTTCCATTGTGTAAATATACCACATTTTCTGTATCCATTCCTCCATTGAGGGACATCTGGATTCTTTCCAGCTTCTGGCTATTATAAATCAGACTGCTATGAACATAGTGGAGCATGTGTCCTTATTGCATGCCAGGGAATCCTTTGGGTATATGCCCAGGAGAGGTATAGCAGGGTCCTCTGGAAGTGTCACGTCCAGTTTTCTGAGGAACCGCCAGACTGATTTCCATAGTGGTTGTACCATCTTACAACTCCGCCAGCAGTGGAGGAGTGTTCCTCTTTCTCCACATCCTTACCAACACCTGCTGTCTCCTGAGTTTTTAACCTTAGCCATTCTGACTGGTGTGAGGTGAAATCTCAGGGTTATTTTGATTTGCATGTCCCTAATGACTAATGACGTTGAACATTTCTTAAGGTGCTTCTCGACCATAAGAATTTCTTAAGGTGAAAATGTTTTGTTGAGATCTGTACCCCATTTTTAATAGGGTTATTTGGTTCCCTGGGGTCTAACTTCTTGAGTTCTTGTATATATTGGATATTTAGCCCTCTATCAGATGTAGGGTTGGTGAAGATCTTTTCCCAATTTGTTGGTTGCCATTTTGTCCTTTTGACAGTGTCCTTTGCCTTACAGAAACTTTGTAATTTTATGAGATCTCATTTGTCAATTCTTGATCTTAGAGCATAAGCTACTGATGTTCTGTTCAGGAACTTTTCCCTTGTGCCCATGTCCTCAAAGGTTTTCCCCAGTTTCTTTTCTATTAGTTTCAGTGTGTCTGGCTTTACGTGGAGGTCCTTGATCCACTTGGAGTTGAGCTTAGTACAAGGAGATAAGAATAGATGAATTTTCATTCTTCTGCAATGCTGACCTCCAGTTGAACCAGCACCATTTGTTGAAAAGGCTATCTTTTTTCCACTGGATGTTTTCTGCTCCTTTGTCAAAGATCAAGTGACCTTAGGTGTATGGATTCATTTCTGGGTCTTCAATTCTATTCCGCTGGTCCACTTGCCTGTCACTGTGCCAATACCATGCAGTTTTTAACACTATTGCTCTGTAGTATTGCTTGAGGTCTGGGATACTGATTCCCCCAGAAACTTGAAGCAATCCCACTAAAATCAGGGACTAGACAAGGCTGCCCTCTCTCTCCATATCTTTTCAATATAGTACTTGAAGTTCTAGCTAAAGCAATTAGACAACATAAGGAGGTCAAAGGGATACAAATTGGAAAGGAAGAAGTCAAATTATCACTATTTGATATATCACAGATGATATGATAGCATACTTAAGTGACCCAAAAAACTCCACCAGAGAACTCCTACAGCTGATAAACAACTTCAACAAAGTGGCTGGTTATAAAATCAATTCAAGCAAATCAGTTGCCTTCCTGTACTCAAAGGATAAGCAGGCTGAGAAAGAAGTTAGGGAAATGACACCCTTCACAATAGCCACAAACAATATAAAGTATCTTGGTGTGACTCTAAACAAACAAGTGAAAGATCTATACAACAAGAACTTCAGGTCTCTGAAGAAGGAAATTGAAGAAGACCTCAGAAAATGGAAAAATCTTCCATGCTCGTGGATTGGCAGGATTAATATAGTTAAAATGGCCATCTTGCCAAAAGCAATATAGAGATTCAATGCAATCCCCATCAAAATCCCAACTCAGTTCTTCACAGAGTTAGAAAAAGCTATTCTCAAATTCATCTGGAATAACAAAAAACCCAGGATAACTAAAACTATTCTCAATGGTAAAAGTAGCAGCACAACTACTCGGTTAGGAGCCGCTGTTCTGTAAGCCTAGGATATATGACGGGCACAGCTATCTGCGCCTATGGTTGCTGTGAGAACAGAACAAGGTTAGGTATGAGCTGGAGAAAATGCCTCAAGCTACTCCGCAGCTTTCCCATGCAGACTGGTAAACACCGCAGCTTCTCTTGGAATCTTAAAACCTGTAGAAGAACAGTGCACATGCATCTTTTATGTGGCATGATGAGCTATGGTAATCCCTCAGAGGAGAAATGAGAGCAACTTTAAAGAGTCTTTCTTGTCTACCAAGTCACAGAACCTCACAGACCTAATTCTTTCAAATAAAAATCAGGAAAAGACTACAGCAAGCCCCTGCTGACCCAGCCGTCTCCTGTGTCAGCTTTAGTAAGCCAACACATGGGCATGAGGGAGTCCAGAGGAAAAGCAGGTGCATGACCTGAAATCAAAAACTGAGTTTGTTCTAGATTTGGTTCCAATTTGATAAGACCCGAGGCAAGTAATTAATCTAGATATCTGTGGCCTCATTTACTAAATGAGAGTATCCTCTAGGGGTATCTAGAACACAATAATTTAAAAAGCAGTACTAGAAAGAAAATGTAATGGTATTTATTAAAATGTAAATCATTGCTAATACAGTCATTATTAATGAAAATAAATTCTCCAAAGCTTCACAGTTTCTCAAAAAACCTGCAGGCAGTATGTGAGCATACTGGAGGAGGGGTACAATGAGAAACTTAGATTTTAAGTTCTTTACTCTGTGAGTGAATGTGTATGTGTACACACACCTGTTTGTGCAAGTGTGCACCTGAGTGCAGAGACCCAAGGTCAACTCTGAGTCTCTTCTTCAATGGCTTTCCATTTTATTTTTTAAGATAGGGTCCTACTGAGCCTTAAGCTCATAAATTCTGCTAGACCAACCAGCCAGCAAGTTCTAGAAACTGAACTATACCTGACCTGTCCCTCACACCCCCCCACCCCCCAGCCCCTGGGTTACAGAATTGTAACCCTGCCTGACACTTATGTGGCTGCTAGAAATCCAAACTCAGGGCCTCATATCTGTGCAGTAGGCATGGTACTGAACTCAACCATCTCCTCAGTCCTCAATCTGATAGTTTATTTTAAACTATCAGAATAGTAAACCCTTTCTCCTCTAAACAAAATAAATAAATACCAAAATGGATAAGTTGATTTTATTTGCTACAGTGTGAGTGTGCCCCTCAAAGGTAATGAGTTGCATACTTAGTCCTCAATGCAACATATTTAGAAATGGATTCTTAAAAGATAATTAGGTAATCAAGGCTACTTACTATGAACTAGTTGATATTATAGCCTTGAAAGTAGATCACTTATTGTGCAAAGGATGAACCTGGCCTGTATCTTCTCTCAATTCTCTTATGTTCCTCTCCTTTCTTCCTGCCCCACCCCCATGCTCTTTGCCCTTCTAATCTTCATGCCAAGAAAGCTTTCCTCAGATAAAGAAAAACTTCCCAGCCTCCAGAGCTGTAAGACAAATAACTTCTAGGTCATTATTCTATCAGTCTCAGGTATCCTGTTATAGTAACTCAAAAATACAGCACATTGCTCTACAGAGTGAGTTCAAGACAGCCAAGTAGACAGCCAAGGCTACATTGTGAGATCCTGTCTCAGAAAAATAAACAAAATGAGTGAAAGAACATGATTAGAATCAGAAATCACTGTATTAAATTACAGACGCAGAAAGACAAGTTCCACGTGATCTTGGCTACATAAGGACCTAACACTTTGACTGGTGGTTTCAGAATGCTGGCAAGGAGGGAAGAGTGGGGTGTGAAGGGGTGAGGAGCAGTCCTAGGTTATATTTGAAAGGAGCTCAGTTCAGTTGTGCTGGCCAAAGTAGGCTGTCAACAGATAATGGTGTCCTGTGTCTCAAAATGCCAATGCAAAGTCTCACTACGAGAATTTTGTTTGTTTTCATTTCTATACAATCCATGGGTCTATTTCAGGGTCTAGAACAAGCCTGTATACCTAATGTTAATATCTGTTTACTAAACAAAGTCCTCCTTTTGTTAAAAAAAAAAAGATAACTGGACAAGGTCAGGGCTAGTTTGTAACAGGAAGACCCTGAGGTACAGTTATTAGTTTGCACATGCATGAAACCTATAGACTTGGCCTCCTTAGACCCAATCAAGCAAGCTAAATGACCTATTTTTACAAATACAAAGTACTTCTCATTTTGCCTAGATTATAATATCTGACCCAAATATATAGTGAATACTTAATTACATAGCACTGACATTCAGTTATTAATATAAATTAAATACAAGCTTATTTTTTAAAGAATTAGTTATTGTTACAATTATGAACAGTACATGTAGTCACTGCAGTTGTCAATGTGGTCACCATGATCACTGTCATCACTTTTAGGAAAAGCAACAAAACCAAATTTCCCCTCTGCTATTAGTCAATTATATCACCCTGGCCATGGAAGCTTATTGTCCCATCTGCAAGGCAGGTAAGTAATCTCCCCACTAAGGAAGTTTTTAAGATTAAATAACATTGATATAAAGCACCTAGCATAAGAAGTCTCTCCAACAAATACCTCATCATCATTTCCCTTGATATTTTTAAACTTAATTCACAAACCTACCTCTAACTATATACAGAATATAGTTCATATTCTATAGACAGGAAAGAGCTAGACTCAGTATGGAAGCAACACAAGCAGGAGCCAAGAGCCTTAGAGCTCTGACTGTCACAGAAGTAGCAAGTGTGTGAGCAGAGCTGTGGTCCTGTGGCAGAGTCCATCATTTCTTGGGAAGCTCTGACTTCCTTCGTCAGGACCACACTCCTTTTCCATTGACTGAGAGCTTAGAGAAATGAGAGCCAATGAATTCTAAAAATTAGATCTCACATGAAAATCAAAAGTGCAAATTAAAGCCTATCAGTTTGGGAGAGTATACAGAGACACTCAGTGCTGAGGAAACTCTCTCTGTAAGGCCGTGACCACAGGAGGCAATGAGGCACCCCTTCATGCCTGAGTGGGTATATACACTTCCTGGAATGCAAACTGAAGATGAAGAGCAAGGCTCTTGGGGAATTCTCACGCTGCACATGAAGACTCATACCTCTAGGATTCACATCTAAAAACCTCATCCGATCACAACAAGATTCAAGTACAACAATATTCAACAAATGTTATTTGTAATATTGAAAAGCCACAACACTCCGGGCAGTGGTGGCGCACACCTTTAATCCCAGGACTTGGGAGACAGAGGCAGGCAGATTTCTGAGTTCGAGGCCAGCCTGGTCTACAAAGTGAGTTCAGGACAGCCAGGGCTACACAGAGAAACCCTGTCTCGAAAAACCAAAAAAAAAAAAAAAAAAAAAAAAAAAGCCACAACAAACTTAGTGACTGGCAACATGAGGGGGTACACAAAATGGCAACGTTATACAACAGCATTACTATTTGATGAACTATAGTACAGACATCTAAAAAACATATTTTAAAGAAATACCTAATGTCTTCTAATTATAAAAAATACCATGTATAATAAGGAATGGTATAAATTTAATATATGGTATTCCGTTTATGTCAAAGTTATTCATTATAAATGATAAATACATAGGCACATAGACAAAAACTGTAGAAAGTATTCAAAATGTTGGTGGTCTTTGTAAAGTACATAACAAGTAGTTTAAAATTCTTAGTAATCACATGGACACCAGTAATATGTTAACTACACTGAAAACCACAAATACTCTCCCGTTACCCGTGTACAGCTACAGGGTATCGCTTCATGTGTTGCTTCATGTGTTGATGTATCTAGGTAACAGATGTTACTTGGTGGTGATTAGAGCTCCCATCTTTACAACCTGGAATCAAATTCAATGGTTAAGAATATTAAAGAAATTAAAGGAATTTCTTAAAGGACTTGGCGTCTCAAAAATGTGATTAGGTGGCAATCAATAGACAATTTTGTCTACCTGGAATTCAAATGGAAATTAATTATAACTGTGGTAATTCAAAACAGATGTCTAAAAAGTCAATATTTGATAGAGAGACAGCTCAGCAGTTAAGAGAGCTTGCTGCAATTCCACAGTCTCTGGACTCAATTCCCAGGACCTACACTCCACCCACCCTAACTCCAGATCCAGAAGACTGGACATCCCCCTCTCCTCTGGGGGCTTCCCTCGCAGGTGGCACACACACACAAACAAGTCTTTTCCTAAGGATCAATCACTTGTCCACAGAAAAGCCAACTGTTCTTAGTCATGCCTTTTTCTTTTGAACTTACTTAAAATTTTACCAAGGTTGATAATTAAAAGGCAAAATGTATCATCAAATATAAGTGCCATGTATGTGCCAGTTTTGAGTGCCAGAGATGAATAAGATAGATATATTCTAATAGAAAAAAAAACAGAAAATAAATGTGGAAGCCATGGTAAGTTCGCATGCTGATGCCACGTAAGACTGTGTTTGGATTTTATTTATCTTATTATGAGGTTATTTCATGCCTTTAATCAACAACCTGTTACATACCAAAAATAAATTTAAATTAGCATAAACTTCAAAAGAGTCTGAGGCAATTGAGAGAGAGAGAATATTGCCTGTATTCAGTCACAGGCTTTGAAGGTATGGATGTGCTACCGAATGCTAAGAACTGATGTCATGAACAAGGTTCATCAAGAAATAGGGAGTATAAAATACACCAGACTTCTATATGGTTCTTCAAATACCTTATACACTGCAGCAACTGTGAAATATGTCTGAAAATATATATTTCAGAATGGCAGAAAGTTTCATGAAAATAATTTGCATTTCATGAAAATAATTTACATTCATGCTTTAAGCAATAAATCTTTAGGCTGGGGAGACTGCTCTATAGTTAAGAACAGAGGCTCCCCTTCCGGAGTACCAATGTTTGGTTCCAAGCATCCACTTGGCAGCTCACAATTGTCTGAAACTTCAGTCTCAATTTAAGTAAATCAGGGATCTGATTCCTTCTCTTGGCCTTTGTGGGCACTATATACATATGGTGCACAGAAATAAACACAAACAGAACAAACACCCGTGCACATAAGATAAAACTGAATTTAAAAAGAAATAAGTAAATCCTCCAATGGCTATGGCAATTGTTTGTTTTGCATTTTATTTTATGTGTAGGGTATTTTATCTGCTAGAATGACTGTGGACCTCAGGCACGCCTCGAGCCCTCAGAGGCCAGAAGAGGGTGTCAGATCTCCTGGGATGGGAGAGACAGTTGTGAGCTGCTGTGTGTGTGTGGACTCAGAACTGATCCTCTGGAAGAACAGCCAGTGCTCTTAACCTCTAAGCCATCTCTCTCCCAAAACAAGTTTTAAAAGATGATTAAAATTTACAAACAAAAAATCTTCAGCTCATCAGAAAACTTCACTACCTAAAATAATTCCATTTCTGAAAAGCTAACATTTTAAGCCACTTTAAAAATTATACTCACATTATAACCCACTGTAAGACTGGAAAGTCAAGCAGAAAATCACAGCTGTCAGTCACTGGCATTTATACATAATGCGTGGGGCACAAGCAGTTCTCAGAAGGGACTGCTTTAAAATACTCTTGGGTGCATCATCCATGAAGGGGAAAGGTGAAGGTCTCAGGGTTTTCCACTGGCGACACTAAGTTTAGCTGTCATCACACAGTGACTATACTTTATGTGCATTTTTAAATTTGGTAATGAACAATTAATTCAAGAGGTGTGAATATTCTGTTCCACAACACCTTTCCCCTCAGAATTTCACTCTTTTAATTATAAAGAATGTGCCCATTAAAATAAAATGTTAAACTTCATGAAGAGCTTGCCTGTAAGTAGTAGGATGCACTGATAAATCCAGAGACTTGGGAACACACTCACACATACACACATGCACATACACCTGTAAGTGGTAGGATACACTAATAAACCCAGATACTTGGGAGCATACTCATTCACACATATATGCACACACACGCAACACCAGCTCTTTCACAGTTTCCAGCAGAAATGTCCCTACAGGTCATGTTTTGAACACTTGTCCACAGCTAGTGGTACTGTTTCAGGAAACGAACTTTTTTAGAAGTGGGGCCTGGCCCATGGAGCTGAGGTACTACAGGCAGGCCTTTGAAGGTTCCATTACAGCCCACTCTCTCTCTGCTTCCTGGTCTCTCTCTACATGAACAGTCGCTGGCAGCCACCCCCACCACAGGGACTAAGAGTCTCTACTATGATTTCCCTGCCAGACCCGCTGAAAACCTTCAGGAGCCATGAAGCAAAACTAAGCTTCTCCTCCCGTAAGCTATGGCTGCTGGGTATTCTGGTCACGAGACACAAAAGAAACAAACCTTTATCTCACTCCAAATTTCTAATCTCATATCCATAACTGGTTCTTGTGTAGCCTTCTGGAAGACTTCAACATGCACAAAAGCACAGATGCATTTTTTCTACCACAAATGAGCTCACATACTGTCTGACCATTTCTTTCCACCCATGCTGCAGACTTCTTATTAGTATAGAATAGTGCCCCACCCAGTGTTATACATGCACGAGTGTGCATTAGGGACTTGAACTCAGGCCTTCATATCTGCTACGCAAAGACTCTTTCATGAAGCAAACTCTAGCATTATTTCATTCTTTTTAATGGCTATAGAATATTATACTAACATTGATTTCATTAGTCTCTTCAATATGCATCATTACTATTTTCAATTAGTTTTCTGATTTTGAAAATACTGCAACTAATATCATTGAAGGCAGCTCTTTCTGAATACATTTGTGTAGGGGGCATGAAGGGCTTCATGCTTACAGACAGGCACTAGGGGATCTTAGAACTTTAAGCACATAGAATTGTTCCTTCAAGAGAAGGAATACAAAATCTGCTGCAGACGGCTGGAGCAGATGTGTGTTCTAGCTGGCTGACTTTGGTACAATCTGTGTGGCTGGAGATGTTCCAGAGCCTGGCACCCCTTCCAGACCCTTCTTGTAAACTGGTTTTTCTTGGTCAATCTATTGAGTCTATCTGTATGGAAGGTGTCACATGCACATACATGCACATGTTACAAAGAGTTTCAATGTAGTCATTTCTGAAATATATTTAGCTTACTCTGTTCCTCGGAGATTTAGGTATACTTTGTTGTGCACCCAGGATTAAGTTAGTTAATACAGGAATAGTTTTCCCCATATTGTGCTGTTTAAATATACCAAAAGAAACACTCAGTCAGACTTCCCAAGTTTGAACTAACGCTGGCTACTGAGTCCTATTGTGCCTTTTGCCCCCGACAGCTGGTCTCTGAAGGTTGCAGAGACCCCTCACACATTTGGAAGAAAAGGATGCTGGAAATGTAGCAGCTAAATGCAAATATCTGGCCAGGGTTTTGTCTGCTGTTTGTTGTCTTGAGAGACAGTGTTGAGTATCTAGACCCGCATCAGCTTCCCGGCCTCCAGCAGCACGGCTCTCTCCTTCTGCATTAACTACGCATAGCTGTGAGCCTGTAGAGTTAAATAGTTTATATCTTAACTTGCGGTATTTATTAATTGATGAGCCAAAGATAGCCTCATGAACTCAATGGTTACAACAAATATTTTCTGTATAACTTGATTATTTTAGTCTGCAACCCATATACCTTGAGCCATTTAAAAGAACAACATTTAATAGTTTACATGTTTTAAGACAGAAATAATACAATCTCTCATAGCATTATAAAACACTATTTTAGTTGATTATCAGCATCTAAACCATTATCCCCACCCCACTCACCCAGCCCCCCAAAAGCTATAATACCTGAAAGTATTATGTGTTTTAATCCACGTTTTCCTAATTTGCCTTTGATTGAAAATACTCATGTCAACATACCAGGGAAGCTCCTATATTAAAAGCACCTGTAATACTTTTTCTTTAGAAAATGCGATTTCTATAAGCAAGCCTTGAGCAGCAATTGGAAGGTAAGGAACCCTGCTCTTCAGCCCCGTGAGCGCCAGTCATGCCATCCAAGTCTCCTCCTTCAGAGCTAGATCAAGACACTTCCACGAACAAGGCCCGAAGCCCTAAATCAAATCTGTCTAGAGAGAAGATGCATGTGTCTGTCAGTGACACACGATCACTCTCTTTCCAGTTTAAAAGTCAATTTCACATGGCCTCGGAGTGCTCAGTCACAGGCTGGAGGGGAAGAGCTTGCCTGGTCAATGTAAAAAGCCGTGCCGGCGCGGATCTCCCGGCGCTGTTTGAGGTCAGTCTCAGTGGTGTCCCTTGACAGGGCGATGTATTCCACCTCTCGTTTGGTCAGCTCCTGAAGAACACAGAGCTAAGTTATTCCAGAGCTAAAGTCAAACTACCAGCCTACAATTTAGAGCAACATGTTCAACAAAGCCACTACCTAAAGAAGAGTACTCTGTTAATTATGGATTCAAAATATTTTCAGTCTTTGAAAGATTCAATAAGCTGAATATTAAAACATACACATGCCAGGAATGCAGCCCACACCTCTCATGCCAGTACTTGGGGGGCAGAAGAAGGTGATCTTTGTGAGTACAAGGCCAGCCTGGTCTACATAGCAAGTTCCAGGCCAGCCAGGGATACAAAGGACACTGTCTCAAAACTTCCCCTTCAAAACAGACTCAACATCGGCTGCCCAGCGGAGTGAGCGGAGCACAGGGGAGGTCACAGCAACATTCACCTTCGGAGCTCCCTGGGGGTGCACACAGGTTCCACCTGGTCCACAGACACAATCTGGGGCAAGGCCTCAGGCAGAAGCCCCCAGCTCAACTCTCTCCGCTTCAGATCAGCCTGGGTGGCCGCCACATCTCCAGGTCCCTCAAGAGGCTAGTGGGGGCTTCCGGGCGGCCAGCTGGGAGAAGTCGGTGTGCTCCAATAAATCCTGCGGGCCCCAGCGGGAGCCTTCAGGTGCCTGCTTCGGGATCTGAACAGCCTGGACAACAGCACCCTGTCTATAGGCAGTGCAGAGTGTAAGCTGTGCACCAGAGGCCAACGGGGAAGGGGCAGCTTGCACTGGTGAGTCCAGCACTGACAAGACCAAGTAACACCAGTGAGAGCTAGATGGCAAAAGGCAAACGCAGAAACGTCACTAACAGAAATCAAGGCAATATGGCAACATCTGAACCAAATTCTCCTCTACCAGCAAGTCCTGGATACCCCATCACACCAGTAAAACAAGATTTGGATTTAAAATCACTGGTCATGATGCTGGTACAGGAACACATGAAGGGCATTGAGGAGAAAATGGATCAAAAGTTAGAAGCCCTTGCAAGGGAAACACAAAAATCATTGAAAGAAATCCAGGAGAATACAAAAGCCAACAAGGAGGAAATGCAAAAAACACTTAAAGAAATACAGGAGAACTTTGCTCAACAGGCTGAGGTCATGAAAGACGAAACACAAAAATCTCTTAAAGAAATACAGGAGAACTTTGGTCAACAGGCTGAGCTCATGAAAGAGGAAACACAAAAATCTCTTAAAGAATTACAGGAAAACACAAACATGCAAGGGAAAGAGCTAAGCAAAACCATCCAGGATCTAAAATCAGAAGTAGAAACAACTAAGAAAACTCAAAGGGAGACAACTTTGGAGATAGAAAGCCTTGGGAAGAAATCAGGGGACAGAGATGCAAATATCAACAACAGAATACAAGAGATAGAAGAAAGAATCTCAGATGCTGAAGATTCCATAGAAACCATGGACTCAACAGTTAAAGAAAATGCAAAGTGCAAAAAGCTTGTAACCCAAAATATCCAGGAAATCCAGGACACAATGAGAAGACCAAACCTAAGGATTATAGGCATAGATGAGAGTGAAGATTTACAACTTAAAGGGCCAGCAAATATCTTCAATAAAATTATGGAAGAAAACTTCCCTAACCTAAAGAGAGAGATGCCCATGAATATACAAGAAGCCTACAGAACTCCAAACAGACTGGACCAGAACAGAAATACTTCCCGTCACATAATAATCAAAACACCAAATGTTCTAAACAAAGAAAGAATACTAAAGGCAGTAAGAGAAAAAGGCCAAGTAACATATAAAGGAAGACCTATCAGAATCACAGCAGACTTTTCACCTGAGACTATGAAGGCTAGAAGGTCCTGGGCAGATCTCATGCAGACTCTAAGAGAACACAAATGCCAACCAAAACTACTATATCCAGCAAAACTCTCAATCACCATAGATGGAGAAACTAAGATATTTCACGACAAAACCAAGTTCACCCAATATCTATCCACAAACCCAGCCCTAAAAAGGATAATAGGAGGACAACACCAATACAAGGAGGGAAACTCCACCCTGAAAAAAGCAAGATAGTAACCTTTCATCAAACCCAAAAGAAGTTAAGCAATCAAATTTAAAAAAATAACGTCAAAAATGATAGGAAGTAACAATCACTATTCCTTAATATCTCTTAACATCAATGGACTCAATGCCCCAATAAAAAGACACAGACTAACTGACTGGATACGTAAACAGGACCCTACATTTTGCTGCTTACAGGAAACACACCTCAGGGTCAAAGACAAACACTACCTTAGAGTAAAAGGCTGGAAGACAATTTTACAAGCAAATGGTCTCAGGAAACAAGCTGGAGTAGCCATTTTAATATCAGATAAAATTGACTTTCAACCCAAAGTCATCAAAAGAGACTCTGAGGGACACTTCTTGCTGGTCAAAGGAAAAATACAACAAGAAGAACTCTCAATCCTGAACATCTATGCTCCAAATGCAAGGGCACCCTCTTTCATAAAAGAAACTCTATTAAAACTCAAAGCACACATTACACCTAACACAATAATTGTGGGTGACTTCAACACTGCACTTTCCTCAATGGACCGATCAGGAAAACAGAAACTAAACAAGGACACAATGAAACTAATTGAAGCTTTGGACCAATTAGACTTAACTGATATATATAGAACATTCTATCCTAAAACAAAAGAATATACCTTTTTTTCAGCACCTCATGGTACCTTCTCCAAAATCGACCATATAATTGGTCACAAGACAGACCTCAACAAATATAAAAAGATAGAACTAATCCCATGCCTCCTATCTGATCACTATGGAATAAAAGTGGTCTTCAATAGCAACAGAAACAACAGAAAACCCACATACACGTGGAAATTGAACAATACTCTACTCAATGACACCTTGGTCAAGGAAGAAATAAAGAAAGAAATTAAAGACTTTTTAGAACACAATGAAAATGAAAACACAACATACCCAAATCTATGGGACACAATGAAAGCAGTGCTAAGAGGAAAACTCATAGCCCTGAGTGCCTCCAAAAAGAAAATGGAGAGAGCATACATTACCAACTTAATGACACACCTGAAAGCCCTAGAACAAAAAGAAGCTATTTCACCCAGGAGGAGTAGAAGGCAGGAAATCATCAAACTCAGGGCCGAAATCAATCAAGTAGAAACAAAGAGAACCATACAAAAAATCAACAAAACTAGGAGCTGGTTCTTTGAGAAAATCAACAAGATAGATAAACCCTTAGCCAGACTGACCAAAGGGCACAGAGAAAGTATCCAAATTAACAAACTTAGAAATGAAAAGGGAGACATAACAACGGAAACTGAGGAAATCCAAAAAATCATCAGATCCTACTACAAGAGCCTGTACTCAACACAACTGGAGAATCTGGAGGAAATGGACAATTTCCTTGACAGATACCAAATACCAAAATTAAATCAGGACCAACTAGACCATCTAAACAGTCCCATAAAGCCTAAAGAAATAGAAGGAGTCATAGAAAGTCTTCCAACCAAAAAAAGCACAGGACCAGATGGTTTCAGTGCAGAATTCTACCAGACCTTCAAAGAAGAGTTAACACCAATACTCTTCAAACTATTCCACAAAATAGAAACCGAAGGAACACTACCCAATTCCTTCTACGAAGCCACAATTACGCTGATACCAAAGCCACACAAAGATCCAACAAAGAAAGAGAACTTCAGACCAATTTCCCTTATGAACATCGATGCAAAAATACTCAACAAAATTCTTGCCAACCGAATCCAAGAACACATCAAAACGATCATCCACCATGATCAAGTAGGCTTTATCCCGGGAATGCAGGGTTGGTTCAATATACGGAAATCCATCAATACAATCCACTACATAAACAAACTCAAAGAACAAAACCACATGGTCATTTCATTGGATGCTGAAAAAGCATTTGACAAAATTCAGCATCCTTTCATGCTTAAAGTCTTGGAGAGAACAGGAATTCAAGGCCCATACCTAAACATAGTAAAAGCAATATACAGCAAACCGGTAGCCAGCATCAAACTAAACGGAGAGAAACTTGAAGCAATCCCACTGAAATCAGGGACCAGACAAGGCTGCCCCCTTTCTCCTTATCTTTTCAATATTGTACTTGAGGTACTAGCTCGGGCAATTCGACAACATAAGGAGGTCAAAGGGATACAAATTGGAAAGGAAGAAGTCAAACTATCATTATTTGCAGACGACATGATCGTCTACCTAAGTGACCCAAAGAACTCCACTAGAGAGCTCCTACAGCTGATAAACAACTTCAGCAAAGTGGCAGGTTACAAAATCAACTCAAGCAAATCAGTGGCCTTCCTATACTCAAAGGATAAGCAGGCTGAGAAAGAAATTAGGGAAATGACCCCCTTCACAATAGCCACAAACAGTATAAAGTATCTTGGGGTGACTCTTACCAAACATGCGAAAGATCTGTACGGCAAGAACTTCAAGACTCTGAAGAAGGAAATGGAAGAAGACCTCAAAAAATGGGAAAACCTCCCATGCTCATGGATCGGTAGAATCAATATAGTTAAAATGGCCATTTTGCCTAAAGCACTATACAGATTCAATGCAATACCCATCAAAATCCCAACTCAATTCTTCACAGAGTTAGAAAGAGCAATTATCAAATTCATCTGGAACAACAAAAAACCCAGGATAGCTAAAACTATTCTCAGCAACAAAAGAAAATCTGGGGGAATCAGTATCCCTGACCTCAAGCAATACTACAGAGCAATAGTGTTAAAAACTGCATGGTATTGGTACAGTGACAGGCAGGAGGATCAATGGAACAGGATTGAAGATCCAGAAATGAACCCACACACCTATGGCCACTTGATCCTCGACAAAGAGGCTGAAAACATCCAATGGAAAAAAGATAGCCTTTTCAACAAATGGTGCTGGTTCAACTGGAGGTCAGCATGCAGAAGAATGCGAATTGATCCATCCTTGTCTCCTTGTACTAAGCTCAAATCCAAATGGATCAAGGACCTCCACATAAAGCCAGACACTCTGAAGCTAATAGAAAAGAAACTGGGGAAGACCCTTGAGGACATCGGTACAGGGAGAAAGTTTCTGAACAGAACACCAATAGCGTATGCTCTAAGAGCAAGAATTGACAAATGGGACCTCATAAGGTTACAGAGTTTCTGTAAGGCAAAGGACACCATCAAGAGGACAGATCGGCAACCAACAAATTGGGAAAAGATCTTTACCAATCCTACATCAGATAGAGGGCTAATATCCAATATATATAAAGAACTCAAGAAGTTAGACTCCAGAAAACCGAACTACCCTATTAAAAAATGGGGTACAGAGTTAAACAAAGAATTCTCACCTGAAGAACTTCGGATGGCGGAGAAGCATCTTAAAAAATGCTCAACTTCATTAGTCATTAGGGAAATGCAAATCAAAACAACCCTAAGATTTCATCTTACACCAGTCAGAATGGCTAAGATTAAAAATTCAGGAGACAGCAGGTGTTGGAGAGGGTGCGGAGAAAGAGGAACACTCCTCCACTGCTGGTGGGGTTGCAAATTGGTACAACCACTCTGGAAAGCAGTCTGGCGGTTCCTCCGAAAACTGGGCACCTCACTTCCAGAAGATCCTGCTATACCACTCCTGGGCATATACCCAGAGGATTCCCCACCATGTAATAAGGATACATGCTCTACTATGTTCATAGCAGCCCTATTTATAATTGCCAGATGCTGGAAAGAACCCAGGTATCCCTCAACAGAAGAGTGGATGCAAAAAATGTGGTATATCTACACAATGGAGTACTATTCAGCCATTAGAAACAATGAATTCATGAAATTCTTAGGCAAATGGATGGAGCTAGAGAACATCATACTAAGTGAGGTAACCCAGACTCAAAAGGTGAATCATGGTATGCACTCACTAATAAGTGGTTATTAACCTAGAAAACTGGAATACCCAAAACATAATCCACACATCAAATGAGATACAAGAAGAAAGCAGGAGTGGTCCCTGGTTCTGGAAAGACTCAGTGAAACAGTATTTGGCAAAACCAGAACGGGGAACTGGGAAGGGGTGGGAGGGAGGACAGGGGAAGAGAAGGGGGCTTACGGGACTTTCGGGGAGTGGGGGGGGGGCTAGAAAAGGGGAAATCATTTGAAATGTAAATAAATTATATCAAATAAAAAAAAAAAAAAAAAAAAAAAAAAAGATCAAGATACTGGGGCCAGCACAATGTGCACATGCTTGCTGCCAAGCCAGATGATCTGAGTCTAACCCCTGGACCCACGTGGTGGAAGCAGAGAACACGCTCCCAAAAGCTTCCCTCTAAAATATAACAAATATTAAACATTTCATAAAAGAAAAAAAAAAAAAAACAAAAAAAACAAAAAAAAACAAAAACAAAACGCACATAAACATGCACACAAATAATGAATGCATACAGGCAAAACCACACATACATACATATACATGCATACATCCAAGCACACATATGTGCTTCCACAATGGACACATATACATTCGTAGAGCTCCATTTTTACTAAACTCCATCCTACTATTTAAGTAATAAGAATCAAAATTTAATTTTTCAAACCTTAATTTATCCTATAAACTCCTTTTCAAATATCATGAATAGTTACTGGGCAATTTTCCAACAAATCATAACAAATGTTTGTAAGGAATATTTATCTTTTTTAAAAAGCATGGTTTTAATTCATTTACTCAATTCACCAAGGTTTAGAAATCGAAAACTTATCATTGTTAGATACTTTACCAAAGAAGAAGAAAGAAATAGCTGACGGGGATGGAAAGAGCAGGAGGAAGAGGAGGGAGAGGAAGCCAAAAGGGGAGAAAAAAAGCTATTCTGTGGTGTGAGGAAAAGGCGCATCCCGAACCCTTCCCCATCCCAGCTCAGCACAGTTCACCTGCTCACCGGCATCCTGCCCTGATCTCCAGCCAAGCACGTTACCTTGGCGTTGACAACAATGAACTAAGAACAGGGACATTCTCAATCATGTAGGGGTCTAATAACCTTTACTCATCATAGGAATCACTTTACTTAAGGAGAAAGCCTGACAGAGCGTATCACTGCTGAAGAAGGAGGTTTTCACACAAGGAGACTGCGTGTCCCCATAACTTAGCCCTGTCTTCTATGATGAACAGCACTTTATTGTCACTCGGATCTTTCAGAGTTCTTTGATCCAGATTGCCATAGTTGGAGTATAATGAAGAAGAGGCCAACATTTAAATAGAGAAGATACATAGTCATAGAGACATGATCACATCAAATGTGATCCTAATATAATCAATATATGTGATTATATTTAAATCAAATCAAATTAAATTAAATCAAATCAAATGTGATCCTTGTTTTCCTAAATATAAATGAATTGTTTGACTGTGAAAGCCAATTCTTGAGTAATTTTCTCCTTTAACAGATGCCTACTTCTTGATTTCAGAATACATCACTGATAACAAATGCCATGTCTGCATTTTTGATTGGCTGAATGTAACCTCCCTTCCTGAAAGCCCTTTCATGTGCAATGATTGCCAAAGCTGTATGAGCCTTTTTTATTTTTGGATTTTTGTTTTTCTTTTTTTATGATTTATTTATTTTTATATTCCTTGCATAGGTGTTTTGTCTGCATGTGTTGGATCACCTAGAACTGGAGTAACAGACAGTTGTGAACTGCCACGTGGGTGCTGGGAGTTGAACCCAGATCCTCTGGAACAACAGTCAGCCCTCTAACCCGCTGAACTCTCTCTCTAGTATCATGGCTTTTGGTTTTTCAAAACAGGGTTTCTCTTTGTAGCATTGGCTGTCCTGGAACTCACGCTGTAGACTAGGCTAGCTTCAAACTCAAATATCCTCCTGCCTCTACCTTCTGGGTGCTGAGTAAAAGGCATGTGCCACCATGCCTGGCACCCCTTGGTACCAAAGAGCACCACAGTTTACCTTGAACTGCTCACTGAGGACAGTGCTGTCACTCTCCTCAGTCTTGACAGCCTCCTTCCTCAGCCCAGCACCAGCCTCCTCAGTCACTACTCCATGAAAGACGTGAACAGGCTCACACAGCACCAGGAGAAGGCAGCAGAGAGAATTGTCTTCAACTCTCTACAATCTCCTTTAATGTGAGTTAAAATCACAGCAAGTATCAAGTGTCGCTATTTTGCTTTTATGTTTCAGCAAGCTTACCCCCATGACAGAATCTACTCAGGACAGTACCAACTGAAGGTTCTTACATCCATCCAGTGACAACAGTGTTCACTGCAGAGTGTGCAATGTGGCAGGGTAGCACTGAGGTTTCATAGATGTTTGGATACCTCGGACCTATTTTACCATTTCAAGTCTGGTCATGGTAGTCAATGCGGCTATACACCTGTAGACTTACACTGCATTTTTTGATCCACTCCCTATGATCTCCTAGCCCCTCTCATTTCAGAATTCTAACAATGTCAAAGCACATCCAGAAACAAAATTTCAATGAGATATCAGAGTCTTTGCATTGAGTCAGGCAAAGAATTCCATGTAGTTGGTCCCCAATCCCAGATAAGATACATTGGCAGTGTGTACTCATTACGGCTAACACTACTGAGGGAGGTTACACCTCACAAATGGACTCTTCACATGAATTAAAGATGTACAAGTTATGGGCCAGTGAGAGTTGTGTTTCTGATTTGTGGTTTTTCTTTTGTCATGCCTGTCTCACATACACTCTGAAGTTCTAAAGTAAACTGAGGACCAGAGAGAGGGTTTGGCAGTTAAGAGACACTGTTCTTACTGAGGACTGAAGTTTCACAACCACCTGTGACTCTGCTCCAAATCTGATGATACATCATCTGGTCTCCAGGAATATTCACATACATGAGACTCACACACAAAAAATAAATGCTTTTAAAAATAAAAAAACAAACTAAATGTGCCACTGAGGTAAAATTTAATAAAACACATTTCAATGGCATAAAAATCAATTCTTCCATAATAAATAACAGAGCAAATTTTAACAAGGGTATTTTTTTTCTCCATTCTAAAAAGTTGCCTTCAGACGTCACTCATGCCTGGATCAAGAACACAATTCCTATTAATACCAGATGACATAAAGGCCTTGTGAACATCCTGATGCATTGAGAGCATAATATTTCAATTCATTTAATAATATTTGCCTAAGTACTGGTATTATTAAAAAAAAAAAAAGAGGTCAAGCCTAACTATAATTCTCTAGCTAGATAAAGATCAAGTAGATTATTTGATGATTGTTCATCTGTTTCTAATCCATTTAAACAGGAGAAAAAGCAATATAGCTATGACACTAAAAAGGCCCTTTTCCTCAAGTTCCCTCTAAAAACCACACAACTTCAAAACATCAAAAAGCATCTTTCTTTTAAGTTGTGAACCCGAAATGAGGAAAAGTTCACTGAGTGGCAAAGCAAAGGCTCTGGGAGGCGTAGACTTGTTGGGCAGACATGTTGGATAGACATGTTGGCTTTTACAGTCTCAGGGCAGCTGAGTCTATGCACTCACCACTGACTGCCTACATTTATATTTCTTCTCTACCAAAAATGGAAGGCATTCTACTTACAGCAAAACAATATCTGCACATTGGCTTCTGCACGACATCTGAGGAGCCCTTTAAGAAGGAGGCATAACCTGATGACAGGGATGCCTGACAACACAGCTGGCTCTGAGGTTTGTATAAATTCTTCACTTTCATTTATTTTGTTACATCCTTTATCAAAGTTAGGACCCAAAGGAACTGACAAGAACTGATTGCTTACCAAGTACTGCATAGCAACGGAGCGCCGAAGGGGCCCAGGAGGTCCTATGAGGAAGACATCTTGTCCCAACAGATCCTTCTGCATTATCCATCTCAGATGCTGGACTATGGACTGAGCTGGAGATTCTGAAACTTTGAGAAAAAGAAATAAAATGAAATGCAAATTTAACTATTATACCTTTATTATATAATGATATAAATCCCCAAACAATGTAAACTATATATTGAAAATATGCATTTGTATATGGATGGATGGATGGATAGGATATAGATAGATAGATAGATAGATAGATAGATAGATAGATAGATAGATAGATAGAAAGAAAGAAAGAAAAAATGTAAATAGCTGGCAAAAATTAAGTTCTATATGAAAATTATTATCAATGCTAAAACAGAAAAAATATCAAACAGACATCAAAGGCTCATACATCTAACATTTCAAAGTCCATGAGAACACTGGATAATCATCTGTAGGTGTCTTTACAGGAATGAAAATGCTTCTTATGGATGAGTCATTTTATTCTAAAAGGAGCCATAGCCAACTGATCCCAGACAACTAATGAGCGTTACAGACATGAAACGCTGGAGCCTGCTCTAATCTCAAATGCCAAAGCTTGGAGGACCACACCCCCAAAAAAGGAATCTATAATTCCAGCTCACTCTTCTACACCATTTCTTACACGAGCATTTCCTAGGAAGATGTAAACAAATGTCTACTCACATAGATAAAACAAAAACAATAAACCCACCCAAGTCTAGTTTGAACTAGTAGTGTATTGGGCTTATTTACTGGAAGATGGGTGTGAAGTTTCTTATAGGAATGCGAGGGGAGGGGAAAGAATGGCAGGGGAGGAGAAGGAGATAAAGTCTTAATTGTTCCAAACACCAGAGAAGCCGGAGAGTGGACCAAATGCTCATAATAGCCGTGTAACAACAAAAACTGAATACACTATCACAGAGGTTGAGGATCCTTAACATGAAACTTTTGAAATGCTCCCAAATGTAAAATTTTCTGAGTGCCAAATCACATCACAGAGGAGAATTCCACACCCAAACCCATGTAACAAGTAATTGTCAAATTGCAAAGGCACTAAAATTTTCACTTGAAACTATCTTTAAGCTGTGTGTATATGAGGTACATAAAATGGAAATGACCTGGGGCACACCCACAAGGTACTTTATTAGAATACAAGTGTTAAGGCCTGCATAACCAATGCTTGTCTGATATTACTGTAGCCATTTTGTCTTATAAGAACAGATTTAATATAGAACTAGAATTTCACCAATGCTATTGATGCTATTTACAAGTCTATCTGATCTGTCCCATTCCTCATTCCCAGATACTAATTAGCTTGAATAATATTATTTACTTACTTTTTTTGCTTTTGTGAGCACATTTTATTATGTATGTATATATGTATGTATGTATGTATGTATTTCTAAAGAACTCACATGCTAATGGGTTGAGCTTTATCAATACAGTGTATGTGAATATTTTTTTCACTCAGTTATATATCTTTAAGGGTTTGATGCATTGTTGGAAATAACCATTAAATGAATTTCACTTAATTCTTTTTGAATATTTGCTTGTTGTTGGGGCCCATGAAACACCCTACAAACCACACAGACACTGATTTCCATCAAGCAGGGATAGTTTATTGAACACACACCTCAGGGCTGATTGATCAGGGACACAGGTCAGACTTGGGAGCTGAGACTGTACCCCCAAGCCAGCATGCTACCAAGCTTTTAAACCTAAAAATACACAAACATCTATGCCAAGTTATCCTACCAATCACGTGTTAGGGCTAGGGGACTCCTTTAGGAACGTGTCTTTGTGGTTCATTTATCCTGTTCCCACTGGTTGGGTTGGTTATTCAACTGTGGTAGGCAACTTGCCACCTAGCATTCATGTCTCAGCAGGCCAGCCAGGATGTCAGTTACCCGGGGAGGTCTCGAGGACTTAAATTTTACTGTTCTTTGCCAATTTCATACAAGTATGCAGCACATTCTGATTTTCCTATCTCCTGAGCCTTCTTGTATCTCCTTCCTATTGCTGCCAAGTCCCATCCTCCCTACATGTCCCGTTCCAGAATTCATGTCATATGTTGTCTGGTTTTGTGAACCAATGAACGCAACTGAAACTATATATTTGACCAGAGGAATGAAATGATCCAATGTAGTCAATGGACACTCCACATCACCTAGAATCCTTCAGTACCCAATTAAAGTTCAGCAAGAAAAGTATAATGGCTATTCTTGGTTGACAACTTGACTATATCTGAAATGAACTAAAACCCCAAAATAAGGCACAATTATAAGGGATTTTTGATTACTTTGAAGTGAGAAGATCTGCATTTAATCCCAATCTTTGAGGAAAGAATTCAGATCTTGGGGCAAGAGGACACACCTTTAAACCAAACCCTTTGAGCTGGAAAAACCCACCTCTCATCTGTGCCACACCCTCAGCGGGAAGCCCATATAAGAACATGGAAGAAGCTTTTGTTCTCTGCCTGCTTGCTCTAGCCGGGAAAGCTTCCCTTCAGTAGCATTAGAGTCTCCTTCTTTGGGAGTCCAGTATATACTGAAGACCAGCTGAGACATAAGGCCTCAGACTGAGCAACTATAGGATTCTTGAACTTTCTATTCAAAGCCAGCCATTGTTGGATTTGCTGGACCACAGACTGTAACCCATCCAAATAAATTATATATGTATACATACGCATATACATATATATATGATATATATATATATATATATATGAGAGAGAGATACATTCTATAATTTCTGTTACTCTAGATAAGTCTGACTAATACAGAAGAGTAGGTTCCCATGAGCCCCTCACACTCCATAACTATTAATGGACACAGGTTATGGTGTTTGTTTCCTTACATTGCATACTATACTGAAAGAGATATATACTACAAGAAGTCTTTTGCATGTACTAAATACTTTATACTCTTAGATTTCTGTTGAGGTCATGGAAGAATTCAAAGATCCAAGAAAAAATTATGTAAGATTAAAGGTATACTACATATCATATACACACATACACACACACACACACACAGCCATTTACATTCATATACAACACACAGCACAGTATCACTAAGAAAGTCTCACCCCAAAGAAGTTAACAGCTAACTGCTGAGAAATACAATTTTTTTTTAAGTTCTTTATCTTGACAAGGGAAAGGTTCTGAGCAGACCAACTGGTTTATCATGTCAACGAAGCCATGCTGAATCATATTTATTTCTCCAAAGCAAACATCCCCATGTCTGAAAACCATAAGTCCTCTAATATATACATGGAGACATATCACTCCCACAGGGGCAAAAACTAGATTCTGGAAGAGAACTTGAGAAAAAATTCGAAGTGTCTGTGTGGGGAGGGGGGGAGGGAGGGAGAGTAAGGGAGGGAGGAAGAAAGGAAGAAGGGGGAGGGAGGGAGGGAGGGAGGGAGGGAGGGAGGGAGGGAGGGAGGGAAGGAGAGAGGGAGAGAGGGAGAAGAAAAGAAAGCACCATTCCCACTGAGGACCGAACTCAGAGTTAGGGTATTATGTAGCCTATATGAGACCATGGGTTCCTTCTCCAGCACCACACCCAAACAAGTAAAATAGGTATAATATCCATCCTATATAACTATAATCTATTTTAAATGCCTTGACCTTGGGACTACATACATTTCAGATAATTAACAGGGTTTACCCTTTACAAGTTGTCATTCTAAACAAGTGCTGAAATTTAGGAATACTTTAGTTATCTTCATTTTTAAAAAAAAAAACTATATTGAAGCAGAATCAATGCTATATACCAATGTGATCTCTCAGTTAAGGAAGAATGTATTTAAGACTGTATTTAAGCTAGAGCCTTGGGAATTGCATATAGTTCTGTGAGTGCTTCTGGGAGTATCTTCCACATTAGCACAATGTGTGTGTGTTGAGGACCACTGGCTTAAAAGGCAACTGGCAATCCGTATTACACTCGGACTCTCTAGTGGCTCTTGACACTCATCATGCTGCCATTACCTGTGCTGGCCAGAGAGCATCTGGAAATGCTTTATGATGCTGCCAGGTTTGGGAGAGTGAGGGGTGATCACACTATCATGGTGATGCTAATTGTAGTGTCCAAGACAGTCAGTCCTTCCTGTCCAAGAGACTAATGACACTCTTACTGAGAATGCTATATAGATTCTTCTTTGCTAAAGCACTGTTAATGAACACTCTCTAATTAATCACCAGTAAGCCCTGAGACATATCTTCTCTTAGTGCCCCCAACCTTCTAAATGATGAGACCACCAGGGAGGCTTGTCACTAGTGACTAAGTTCTTCTACAGTCTTGTCTTATGGTAGACAGGAGACTGGGGGCATCTCATCACTCCCTCATCTTAAGCAGCTTCTGAATTTAGGACCTGACTGGTAACATACGGCACATCTTCTCAGAGACTATGTCTCCATATTTTTATCTTTCACCCAATAATAGTACTTATGATGGGGCTTGATGTGGTGGCTTACACATGTGTATCCCCAACACCTGAGAGATGAAGCAGGAGGATGATGATAAGAGCTAAGAGGTAGGCTGGCCAGTGTGCTCAAGAACCACTGAAGAGTCCAAGAGTGAATGAAGGTGTTGCTGAGATTGCCAGTTCCCTCTAAAGCCAGTGGTCCTCAACACACACACATCATGCTGACATGGAGATACTCCCAGAAGCACTCACAGGAATATATGCAATTCCCACTGCCCTATTTTCTACGGAGTGCAACTCTATGTCAAAATGTATAAGTGATAATGGTGCAACTCATTGCTTACCTATCATGTGGCAAAGAAATCCACAAGTAATTATTCTTCACTCTATTTCATTTAGATCTCACAACTGGCCCAAAGGGCAGCAGGCAGCATTATATAAAGACAGACTTGAGATCCTAAATCTGGTATTTATTACTTATGTAATCTTAATCAAATCATTTAAGCTCCCTTTAGTATCACTGCCTATTTAATAGATATAATTGTCCTTACTAAGTTGTGAGAATTAAATTAAGCACACAGATTGATAATTTATAAAGTAATAGCTATGCAAGTTCTTGCTCCCACTCTGCAAAGAGAAGTCACAATGGGAAAGTAGTGGCATTTGCATAAGGTTGGTTAAGTCAAAGCCAAATTAGACTTATGTTGTTCAAGTCCAAAGCTTGCAGCTTGGTAATTATGTCCCATATACTCTATCAGAAGCCTTTTGACATGTATGTATGTATGTATGTATGTATGTATGTATGTATGTATATATATTTGTGTGTGTGTGTGTGTGTGTGTGAGAGAGAGAGAGAGAGAGAGAGAGAGAGAGAGAGAGAGAGAGAGAGAGAGAGAGATCAGAGAGGAGCTTGCTTGAGTAGAGCTCTTCTTCCACTCTGTGGTTCAGAGGAGCACACTCCGACCGGCAGACTGAGCAGTGAGCACCTTTACCTCCTGAATCTCACCAGTGCCCTCCAAAAGCTTTTTGGCACCTTCTGGCTTCAGGCTCAAGACTTTTCTTACCACAGGACTGCATCAAATTTAGCATTTACATCAAATGGTGTTCTGGACATTAACCCTGTTTCTGTCATATTTTATGACATTAGTTTTATATTTCATCCTTTATTAGAATTTGATACTCACTGTTATCTCTGTACATTATATTTTCATAAAATTCCTACTTTCCTTCTTCATATTTTAGTGCAGCACATTCTTAACGGCACTTCCCCCATTTAATTGGCTGGGAAGCTGCCTTACCCTGCAGAAAGCAAGTACCGTGCAGTGCTGTGGGATGCCTGTGGTGTATTTCACATTAATGCTTCAGAGCAGCAGTATTTTTAGGACAGCCTCAAGGAAACATGAGTCATACTTAAAAGCATGCCAGAAATAGAAGCAAGATTTAAGGCTGCACATTACGAACATCTGCAAAGTAAACTGCCAACTGCCATGCACAACGTAACATAAACAGGCCTGTGCATGGGAGAAGCCCCTAGTTCTGACTCCAGGCACAAGATGCCACCCACATCTTCCAGGAGTCCACTAAGAAAACCCCGGTATTAAAGCTCTATCTCAGGGCTTCATCTACAGTCCAGGCTACCCTCTCCTTGTGAAGATAAAAGATCTGGGTCATGGTAAGTTACATTTCTAACTAAAGTCTTAGCCAATATTTTTCTTTTAAAAACTTAACTATGTGTGATGTCATATTTAAGAGCTTTAAATTAACTTTATTAGGACACTCTAAATTACAATTTTTCTCCCCATGTAGATGCAAATTTATCATCTATGTAAAGGCTTAAAATTAAGCATAGTTGAAATTCCCTCATAATAATCCCTTAAAAGCTCTTGATTGTTTTGGTTTGATTTTGGTATTCTAAGAAACAATATAATGTAGTAAAAGAAAAAGCATCTGGAGCCAAACCAACCTAGTTGTGGCTGTTCGTCCTGTCCTTAGCTTCCTGGGCCAGACCCTTGAACCATTTTGGGTCTAAGTTTCCTCATTTTCCAAAGGAAGTTGGTCTTTGACAGATATGACCACCAAGAGCACTACAGCTACCAAAATATCTTGTTCAGTTCAAGTCAGTGAAAACCCAGTGTGCAAAAGCATGTCCTCACCTGCCAAGTCCTCTCTCTGCTGTGTACACTGGCGGACACAAATGGACTGGGCTAAGAGTCCACTCTGCAGGAGTCCTAGAACACATCACAGCCTGATCCCCAGGGGCTGTGTTAAGTATTTTCCAGTGACATATCATTTAATTCACCATAATCACCCCTGTAAAAATTATGCAGAGGAGTTGAAGAGATAGCTCAGTGGTTACTGCTACTATTGCCCTTGCAGAGGCCCAGATTCAATCCCATCACCCACATGATGTCTAACAACCATCTGCAGGTATAACTCCATGAGCTCGGATCTTCTATGACCTTCATGGGCACCAGGCATGCATGTACTAAACATAAATACATACAAGCAAAACACTGATTCGCATTTTTTAATTACTCAGAAAGATCTAAACACAGGCCTCCCAGGAGTCTAATCATTCTCCAAGATATTCAGAGATTATAAAGGATGCGCAATGAGCCTCCTCACTGCAACTGTCTACTCTGCGCGCATGCGTCCACCTGTCCACGGAGGCAGGGATACAAAATAATGGGTTCGCAGCCCAAGTCCTCATTATTTACAACACAGGCTCTGGGGCTAAGTGAGGAAAATAGAAACATGCACACAGCCCAGTTTAGTGAGGATCTATATATGCTGAGTACTGAGAACATGGGGATAATAAGGCCCTTAGAGAAGTCAAAGAGAAACAGTGATATATAAACCTCAGCCATGGGGTGCACTGAGGCTTCACCCAATACAGCTGCACCTAGATAAAAACTGCAACTGTCACAGGAATGTTGGGCACAAATGAGGCTTTTCTCAAAATCAGAAAAACCCATCAACGTAGCTTAAGTAAATTACTGCATATTCATATATACTGAGTAAATCCTACTGCACACTGTTAATGAAGGCAGTAGAGTCACTAGGCTTTGCATAGGAATACAAAGAAGAGGTGTCTCCAGAACTCTGAAAGGCAACAGAAGAAATGTGATTTATATATATATATATATATATATATATATATATATATATATATATATATATATAATCTTCTTGTGTTATCTTAACATATGAACCATAATGTTTTAAAATCAAGCTTTAGAAAATATTTGATATAAGAACATTTGCATAGTATATTCCTTTGTGAATATGAGCACAAAATAATATATACAGAATATTCTCCTTTCTGTTTGTATTTTTAGCAGGTATGCAAAGCAATGGCTTTTGTATACAACACCTCCCTACACGTGTATCATTGTTCATGCCCCGCTGTCTCCCTCATCCTGCCTCCCTCCTCTTGCCTGTGTTTCTCCACCCATTGGACCCCTTCTGCTTTCTTATGTGTGTGCACAGACATAGATAAATCTAGATTCTGTATGTAAGAAAGAGTAATGCTGGAATCAATACAGTATGATACTGGCGTAAAAACAGACTGTGGTCCAGTGCAACAAAATAAAGAATACAGAAATAAATCCAAGCACATATGGATAACTATGGAGATAGGGGTACCAAGAAGACATGATGGGGATAAGATAATCTTTTCAACAAATGATGCTGGGGAAACTATTTCCATGTGCAAAGGAATGAAACTGGAACTTTATCTTACAGCCTATACAAAAACCAACTCAGAACGAAAAAGGGACTTAAAAAGCATAAAACGTCTACAAGAGAACATGGTGGGAATCTTCTGGTCACTGGCCTTGGCAATGACTTTTGGCATGTCACACTAAAGCTCTGGCTACAATAGCCAAAATAAATTAAGAGTAATAAATCAAAGTTAAATGCTTCTAAGTGGAAAAATTAAACATGACAGAGTGAAATGGCAACCCACAGAGTGGGGGATGCACAAGGTATGTGAGAATATTTACAAATATATGACTATGATATATGAGAATAAGGGTTACCATCCAGAATTCACAGAAAACAAATGCATTGCTACATTTCAATTGTCAAAAAAATCCTGATTTAATCATAAAAATAAAAACAAAAAAAAGCTAAGCACCAATAAACCTACTATCTCATAATCCCAGCTTTATTTCTAAAAGCCTCAAAAGCAGTAAGACCTTCAAATGTCTATCAACAGGTGGAGAAGCGCCACATCTATACAACTGAATAACACTAAACAATAAAAAAGGAGCAAATAACTGAAACACAGCAGAATGTCAAAGTAATTACACTATGCTATATAAGGAAGGCGAAATACAGTATGATTCCATTTATACAAAATTCTAGACACTCTAAAAGAGTCTCTCTCTCTCTCTCTCTCTCTCTCTCTCTCTCTCTCTCTCTCTCTCTCTCTCTCTCTCTCTCCCCCTCTCTCTCACACACACACCACACACACTCACACACACACACACACACAAAGATTGTGAGTCACAGATTTACCTGATCAGTGTTCCAACTGGTCAGCAACCTTTCATGCACAAACCAAAACTTAACAAGTCATATCCATTAAGTGCAAGCATGAGCCACTGGACCAGCAACAGAAATGTTCTTGGTTCTTACAGTCAGGCCTACAGCACAATTTAGGTTTTCTGTTTCAGTGTTTTGAGCTTTCTTGGTCTTCTGTGTTGACCCATTTTTGTAACAGTAACAGAAAGCTTTGGTTCTTTTTTTAAAAAATCTATATTGCACAGTAACAATAGCTACACAGGAAGAAAGGTGAGTCATCAAAAGAGCAGCAAGATGACAAGTGACACAAATCAGAACATTTTCATTACAATTTAATATTCAGCTTCAATTAACAACCCATCCACTTAAGTGCTTATCTGTAAGGAGTTAACAATTTGCTGGAGATGTCTTTGTCTTAGTTTCATACAGAGGAAAAAAACAACCACAAAAGGAAAATAAAGGAAAAGAACTGCCTTTAGATATAAATGGCTCTCAGAAGAACCAACAAACTTCAAATCTTGTTAAAGAAGACCAAATTGTTTAAACATAACGTGTAAATATTCTTGATTCAAATTACAGAAAATGCAGTTAAGATGTATAATGTAGTCAGTCTTTTAAAAAATGATTTATTTTACACATGGAGCTTTTATTATCTATTGGAAATTTTAAATCTATGAATCAGCATGGTGGTGTACATGTGTGTGTGTGCACATGGTTTCAATTCTGACCACTTTGTCCTGGATAACCACTAAGGGGATCTCTGCAAGAGCTAATTCTCCCTTTCCCGACAATCACTAGGGTTAGCTAGTCCTTTGTACAGCTGTGGGACCCCACAAATTCTCCCTTCTATGGAAGTATGTCTAATGATATTGGCCTTTCTCCAGTCTTGTTTGTGCAGACTGCTGCAGACTTCCTGGTATCCTGGCTCTCACAGTCTTTCTGCTTCCTCTTCCTCAGTGTTCTCTGATGCAGAGATACAAGGGCTGGGATATAGATATTCAGGCTAGGCTCCCCATGGTCTACTGACCTCTGAATGGTGTCCCGTAGCCGTCTGTAATGGTCCCCATTTGCTCTGTAATAATGGGTGATGGCTACACTTACTTGTGGTATAAGCATCAGATATTGAATGCAATTGGGAATTATGTTGGTGCAGTTTTAATTTTTTTGATGATTATGAGCATTTTAATGATGGTTCTTAAATGCTTTAACCTCCCTTCTAGCCCACCACCCACCAGAGGTAGTGGGAAAGAAAGGATACGAGGAAGTGGACCTGTTTAGAAATGGTTCTTTAGAGCAACTCTCAGCTGCATTGCCAGGACAACAGCAGTTCAGTTCACAGGTCAGCTCAATCCACTCCAAGCACTTCACGGATATATCAGCAGTCCAGTTCAGTAGTGTTGGTATAGCAGCAGTGGTGGCACGACCTAGCTAGGCCTCAGCCAAATTGGCACAATTTGAAGGAGGGACCAGGCCAACAGGAACGCCAGGAAAAGTTCTCAGTTGTGTCTCTCTCAGCGAAGTGAAGATCAGCGAAGATGTGAGACCAAGAAGCACCGCACAGCTCGCTCTAAAAGCAAGCCTCGCTCAGCCTCCATCGCTGCCATTGAGGGCTATTTACACTCCCTCCAAACCTCACATGTCCTCCATGGGTCTGGCTCACCACGTGTCTCACCTCAGCACGAGTCTGTCTCAGCTGGCATCACTCTGCCAATCGGCCTGAGTCCGAAGAAGCAGCGAAAAGCCGCCAGCACACCATCAGAAGTTTTTTGGTGCATTTCTCTCTAGGGAGCTCAACTACACAATATAAAGAGGACCAGTACATGTGTGTCATTAGCAGAGAATCCTTCATCACATGTCCTTTCACGTGCTTGCTTTAGCAGAACATCCTTTCACCCGTGTCTGAGCGAAATGTTTCTTCACGAGGAAATGTTCCTTCATGTGTTTGCCCCAGTAAAACATCTCCAACACAACTGACTTTCCAAAGAACCCTTAAGTTTCTACTTCATGCTGGTCTAGTAAAACAACCATTGTAAATTCTTTATGAAGTCCATGACCTCAATAGTTCCAGAAAGTTGGCAAGGTTTCTAGAGCCAAGGCTGATCTTCCTCTTGTTGAGCGGGCCCAAAGTCCAATTAGACTGCTGTTGCTTACCACTAACATGTGACTGTCACTTAATGTCACCTTTATGCCTTGATAATCATTGTTGTGGTTCATGGATGTTGCAGCTAGGTCAGTCTGTTAATTTCTCCCCTCCCTTGGCAGCTTGTATAGCGTTTTCTGATACCATGGAAGGGAGACTCCAGGAAGAAGGCTTTGGATTAGATCCAGCTAGAATCATCTGAGTCCTGTTTCCTAAGTGTGGGTTGCAAACGTCCCTGCTGCAAGCTCTGGCCCTTACAGTCCTTCTGCCCCTCTTGTAAGATGGCCCCTGGGCCTTGGGGCAGGATGCAGTGCTGCAGACATCCCGGTGTGGCTGGGCATCCCACTGATGCACTGTAACAATGTCTGCATTAACAGCAATCCACCACAGAACAACTCCTGCTGCGGTCTCAGGGCTGTGTTATCCCTGCTACCCCTTTAACGTTTTATTTTGATGAAAGGTCAAGATTGTCTGGACTGCCTTTGAAGTGATTCTGTTGGTTCAGGCAAGTCTTGAACTTGAAATCCTCGTGACACAGGCCGTGATTGGCTAAGATTACAGACCCACATCATAGAGCCTAGCTTAAACACAAACTCTTCGTCCTATGTCTGCCTCCCGAACGACTGGAATGGCAGGTATGCTCCTGTACACACCAGTACGTGTATCGGCGTAAATGGTAAGAGCAGACACTCCTCTGATCTGAAGTGCACCATCATCTCACTCTCCTGGAAAGTCACAGAAACTAATACTTCATACAGCAATATATCAGAGTGCCATTTTCTGGACACTCTGTACCTGACAAGATAGTTTTCAACTCTAGCCAAGGTGATATATGAAAATTGGCACCTTACAAGGAAATTTGCAGCTTGCTGGCTGTCACACAAGTTAGAATACCATTCACACATGTACTGGTCACATGATTCTTCTCACCAATTTGTGGGAATATCTGCATACTAAATATGTCAACATCATAGATATAGATTTTACAATGCTGTTTTAAAGGTTTGCTATTTGAGTTTATTTTCTCATTTAATTATGGTCATTAACCACAGCCAAATTGCCAGGTAAATCCAGAGAAACCAACTTAACCTATTACAAACCCGAAAACCATGTGTCTCAAGGCAAAGAGCACTGTAGACTTGTTGGTCAAAGAGAATAAAATATCAGGAGGAACAAGTTCAGATATGTTAGAAAACATGCTGACTATGGCTGGGGACAGCATATCAAGTTTTAGTTGGGGTTTCTGCTGCTGTGATGAAACACCATGACCAAAGGTTGAAATGGTGTGCTAGTCCACACACCATTTGGGGAAGAAAGGGTTTATTTAGCTTACATATCCTAAATCACAGTCCATTGTGAGAAACCAAAGCAGAAATTCAAGCTGTGTGGGAACCTGGGGCAGAAGCTGATGCGAAGGAGGTGTACTGATCTGGAAGTGCAGCCGGCTGACGTGCGCTGAGGGGGAACATCACTCTCTGTGCCTGGAATGCTCACACCAATCTCTAATTAAGAAAATGCCCCATGGCCCCATCTAATGAAGGCAATTTCTCAATTCTCAATTGAAGTTTTGTCCTCTCAGACTACTCCAGTTTGTTTCAAGCTGACATGAAACTAGCCAGCACAGCCATATATTTGAAAATGGCTATAGAGTAGATTTTAAATATTTTCACTAAAAGAAATGTAAATGAAGAAATGGACATATAGTAAGTTTAACTTAATCATTCTCCAATATATTAAAAAAATGAAAATATATGTTAAATAACATACTATTTCAATTTATCAATTAAAAAGACATTAATACAAATTTTTAATTATATATCTGTGATAAAACATCTGAAAAAGCAATGAGATCAATTAAGTGAAAAATAAGGGGTAAAATATATCAAATGTGTCTTACAATATGTTTCAAAACAAGACTGAAGAAAAATTAGTCACTGGATAAAGATTGCTCGTGCTGAGCCCATGGAGAACCTTCATGAAAAAGTCAGACTCTACGGGTTGACTTAAGTCTTCCTTTTGAGCATATATTCTCAAAGACGCATCTAGCTGCTGCTGGAGAGGTGACTCAGCAGTTAAAATCATCTATCTCTCTTTCAGAAGGACCAGTGTTCAATTCCTAGCACCCATATCAGGCATCTCACAACTGCCTGTAACTCCAGTTCCAAGAGACTGGCTGTCTCTGGCCTCTGTAGGTACCCACACATGACCATATATGCATATACACATAATTAAAAATAAAATACTTTTTATAGAAATACATAGAACTGGGTATGATGCCATATGCATTTAATCCAATTACTTAGGCAGTAGTTCAAGGGCAGTCTGATCTATGCATGTAGCTAACAATTCTCAGGCCATCTATGGCTAGAGAGTAAGACTCTGTCTCAAAAATAAAATAATCTTTAAAAAAAAATCAGAAGTAATATGAGAAGTAATTCTCATGTAAGAAGAGGTAATTGTGCAATATTAATATAAAGCATCTGCCCTCGCCCTGGTCACAGAAGCTTCTACTTATGACAAATGCAATTAATAGAGAGACATGTATGGTCAAGGTGCTCATCCCTGATGAGACACCCATAATCTCCCATAATCAAGGAACATGATGGAGGGGGAATCCAAAGAATGTAAGAGCCTGACTAAGAGAACAGGGTCATGAAATGCTGTCTCCTCGCATGGTATGGTCACCACAGTCATGAACTCACAATAACTATGGCTATTGTCCAAGGCATTGCTTGGCAAGACTGGACTTGTCAACATTCAATCACAATGGGGAGAGTCTCCGGGGACCTAGTCCCTTCCTAGAAAGCAACAGCAACTATGGCTGATGGACAGGCAGAGAGCCCTTGTGGTCAGTGGTACAGCTACTGGTGACTCGCCCACTCTCTAGCTCATAGCTGTACATCCTTGTCGAGAATGGCCCTAGTTAAACTCAGTGGGTCTCAAAACTAATAAAACAGACACCTCAGTTGGAAGGGGGCTTGTTGGAAAGAGGGAGAGCTTGGTGGGCAGGGGGAATATAAGAGGCTGCGATGATGAGTGTGACAGAATGCATTATATACGTGTATGAAACTGTAAAGAGTATGTTTAGCATAACTAATCAAAGAAGACCCTAAGTGCTGGAAGTCTTGCTTCTTTTACATTTCCTCAAGCTCTGTCTCTACTGAAAAGCTTAGGTAATACGTCCCCAGAGGTCCTATGTGTAACCTTTGGACTAATTTATTAAAAGTGGCAAATAGCTGCATTGATTGTTCTACAATATTTACACTGACACAAAAAACACATTGTTTTGCCATGTTGTTCTGTCATTTATGACATTGATGAATTTCTCAAACCTTTGAATTATTTATAAGCTAAATAAATCATGAAAACACTCTTCAATCTCATAATCCATTTTGAGAGCAAAATGTTGTATGTAATTCTTACAGACAGTATCTGTGGGGCCTAATTTCTTTGATAAAAGTTTGGTGTGTCCAGTGACCTTAAATGGCATCAACTCTTATTGTCTGCAGGTGACAAAAAGATTATGCAAGGAATCAGGATGTACCTCAGAGGAGGGCTAAAGTTGTCTCCTGAGACCTGTTACCTGGAGAGCAGCATCTCAAAGGCTCTGGAAGAAATACTTTCTTTGATATAAAATATTTTAACTTCAAACACAAATATGAAAGAATGTCTTCAAAAACCTGACAAGTTCATCTAAGCTTTGAGATTCAGCTTTCACACAAAACAGCAAAAGGGCTTCAATTACCGACTCCAACCCTTGCAGGTGAGAGACTGGGACTAAGATGCTGTATGAAGGTCTAATGGGGAAGGCGGGAGCTGACAAGGCCTGGAGAATAAAACACTGACTAGCAACCCCATCCCTGTGTGATGTGCCAGGCCCCAGGCTAGCTGCTGAACTAGAAAGGTGTCCTGTGGTGCGGACACTGTAAAGACAGAAACAGCTCAGAGGAGGTGTCAACAGGTGACTGCAGGATGCAGCGAGCATTAGCTCAGGTGGTTATGAAATGGGGGAGTGCACTGTGAGAGGACAAAGCTGCTCTCTTGTAGTCCGCCATGGAATTCCAGGCCTCTGGTGGAGAATACCTGTGCTCTGGGCCTCCTGCAGGTCAGGGCTTCTGTCACTGAAACACACTGCTTTTGCTTCTTCCTACAGTGTGCTTATTCTAAGACTATTTTTTGTCTTTTAAATAGCTAATATTTAAAATGGAGCATAGAAAGGTGTTTTACCAATACTTAGTCTCTCAGCGTTCTAAAAATCTGGTGAGGACAGATAAATACCACCACACCACAATGGCAGCAAATGAATTCTCCCATGTATCAAGCTTCCTTCAATTACAGGATGAATTCTGATGAAAAACAAGTGTGCCTTCAAAGTATCAGATAGTCTGAGAAGGTAAAAAGGGAAACCAAACTGAAGTCAGAAAACCCGGACTTTGCAATTCATTAATAGGTCTTCCAACCTCTTCCCTGTGCTTGACTTCCCCAGCTATTAGGTAAAGCTTTAGAGACACTAATTATTGGTAAAGCACCTTTCTACAACAAAGGGCCAACATTCTATGCTCTATTTTAAATATTAGCTATAGAAAAGACAAAAAATATTCTTAGAATAAGCTGAACTGTTACATAAATATAGGGAAAAAAGAATAAAACTATTTTTAAAAAAATCACTATTTCTAAAACAAAAATGATATCTGATCACTATGGAGTAAGAGTGGTCTTCAATGGCAACAAAAACGACAGAAGGCCCACATACAAATGGAGGCTGAACAATACTCTACTCAATGACACCTTGGCCAAAGAAGAAATAAAGAAAGAAATCAGAGACTTTTTAGAATTTAATGAAAATGAAGGCACAACATATCCAAATCTTTGGGACACAATGAAAGCAGTGCTAACAGGAAAACTCATAGCCCTGAGTGCCTCCAAAAAGAACATGGAGAGAGCATACACTAGCAGCTTAACAACACACCTGAAAGCCTTGGAACAAAAAGGGGCTATTTCACCCAGGAGGAGTAGAAGACAGGAAATCATCAAACTCAGGGCTGAAATCAGTCAAGTGGAAACAAAGAGAACCATACAAAGAATTAACGAATCCAGGACCTGTTTTTTTGAGAAAATCAACAAGATAGACCCTTAGCCAGACTGACCAAAGGGCAGAGAGAAAGTATCTGAATTAACAAAATTAGAAATGAAAAGGGAGATATAACAACAAAAACTGAGGAAATTCAAAAAATCATCAAATCCTACTACAAAAGCCTATACTCAACACAACTGGAGAATCTGGAGGACATAGACAATTTCCTATACAGATACCAAATACCAAAATTAAATCAGGACCAAATAGATCATCTAAACAGTCCATAACCCCTAAAGAAATAGAAGGGGTCATAGAAAGCCTTCCAACCAAAAAAAGCACAGGACCAGATGGCTTCAGTGCAGAATTCTATCAGACCTTCAAAGAAGACCTAACACCAATACTCTTCAAACTATTCCACAAAATAGAAACAGAAGGAACACTTACCCAATTCCTTCTATGAAGCCACAATTACGCTGATACCAAAACCACACAAAGATCCAACAAAGAAAGAGAACTTCAGACCAATTTCTCTTATGAACATCGATACAAAAATACTCAATAAAGTTCTTGCCAACCAAATCCAAGAACACATCAAAACAATCATCCACCATGATCAAGTAGGCTTTATTCCAGGGATGCAGGGTTGGTTCAATATACGGAAATCCATCAACACAATCCACTACATAAACAAACTCAAAGAAAAAAACCACATGGTCATTTCATTGGATGCTGAAAAAGCATTTGACAAAATTCAGCATCCTTTCATGCTTAAAGTCTTGGAAAGAACAGGAATTCAAGGCCCATACCTAAACACAGTAAAAGCAATATACAGCAAACTGGTAGCCAGCATCAAACTAAATGGAGAGAAACTTGAAGCAATCCCACTAAAATCAGGGACTAGACAGGGCTGCCCCCTTTCTCCTTATCTTTTCAATATTGTACTTGAGGTACTGTCTAAAGCAATTAGACAACATAAGGAGGTCAAAGAGATACAAATTGGAAAGGAGAAGTCAAACTATCATTATTTGCAGATGATATGATAGTCTACCTAAGTGACCCAAAAAACTCCACTAGAGAACTCCTACAGCTGATAAACAACTTCAGCAAAGTAGCTGGTTATAAAATCAACTCAAGCAAATCAGTAGCCTTTCTATACTCAAAGGATAAGCAGACTGAGAAAGAAATTAGGGAAATGACACCCTTCACAATAGCCACAAACAGTATAAAGTACCTTGGGGTGACTCTTACCAAGCATGTGAAAGGTCTGTATGACAAGAACTTCAAGACTCTGAAGAAGGAAATGGAAGAAGACCTCAAAAAATGGAAAAACCTCTCATGCTCATGGATTGGCAGGATTAATATAGTTAAAATGGCCATTTTGCCAAAAGCAATATACAAATTCATCGCAATACCCATCAAAATCCCAACTCAATTCTTCATAGAGTTAGAAAGAGCAATTCTCAAATTCATCTGGAATAACAAAAAACCCAGGATAGCTAAAACTATTCTCAACAACAAAAGAAATTCTGGGGGGATCAGTATCCCTGACCTCAAGCAATACTACTGAGCAATAGTGTTAAAAACTGCATGGTATTGGTACAGTGACAGGCAGGTGAATCAATGGAACAGGACTGAAGATCCAGAAATGAACCCACACACCTCTGGCCACTTGATCCTCGACAAAGGGGCTGAAAACATCCAATGGAAAAAAGATAGCCTTTTCAACAAATGGTGCTGGTTCAACTGGAGGTCAGCATGCAGGAGAATGCGAATCGATCCATCCCTGTCTCCTTGTACTAAGCTCAACTCCAAATGGATCAAGGACCTCCACATAAAGCCAGACACTCTGAAGCTAATAGAAAAAAAACTGGGGAAGACCGTTGAGGACACTGGTACAGGGGGATAGTTCCTGAACAGAACACCAATAGCGTATGCTCTAAGATCAAGAATTGACAAATGGGACCTCATAAAATTACAAAGTTTTTGTAAAGCAAAGGACACCATCAAAAGGACAAATCAGCAACCAACAAATTGGGAAAAGATCTTCACCAACCCTACATCAGATAGAGGGCTAATATCCAATATATACAAAGAACTCAAGAAGTTAAACCCCAGAAAACCAAATAACCCTATTAAAAATGGGGTACAGAGTTAAACAACGAATTCTCACCTGAAGAACTTCGGATGGTGGAGAAACATCTTAAAAAATGCTCAACTTCATTAGTCATCAGGGACATGCAAATCAAAATAACCCTGAGATTTCACCTTACACCAGTCAGAATGGGAAAGATTAAAAACTCAGAAGACAGCAGGTGTTGGCGAGGATGTGGAGAAAGAGGAACACTCCTCCACTGCTGGTGGGGTTGCAAATTGGTACAACCACTCTGGAAATCAGTCTGGTGGTTCCTCAGAAAACTGGCCACGTCACTTCCGAAAAATTCTGCTATATCACTCCTGGGCATATACCCAGAGGATTCCCCAGCATGTAATAAGGATATATGCTCCACTATGTTCATAGCAGCCCTATTTATAATAGCCAGAAGCTGGAAAGAACCCAGGTATCCCTCAACAGAAGAATGGATGCAAAAAAATGTGGTATATATACACAATGGAGTACTATTCAGCCATTAGAAACAATGAATTCATGAAATTCTTAGGCAAATGGATGGAGCTGGAGAACATCATACTAAGTGAGGTAACCCAGTCTCAAAAGATCAATCATGGTATGCACTCACTAATAAGTGGATATTAGCCTGGAAAACTGGAATAGCCCAAATATAATCCACACATCAAATGAGGTACAAGAAGAACGGAGGAGTGGCCCCTGGTTCTGGAAAGACTCAGTGTAGCAGTATAAGGCAAAACCAGAACAGGGAAGTGGGAAGGGGTGGGTGGGAGAATAGGGCGAGGGAAGGGGGCTCATGTGACTTTTGGGGAGTGGGGGACCAGAAAAGGGGAAATCATTTGAAATGTAAATAAAAAATATATCAAATAAAATATAAAAAATTTAAAAAATAAATAAATAAATCACCATTTCTAAAACAAAAATACTTCAAAATTTCCTCAGAACCTACAGATATAATGTCTGGTCAATTACAGACCAGTGAAAGTAAAGACCTGTAATTTTCCCATTTTGAACCATACACAGTATCTGAATACAATAGACAAGTGAACAAAATCCTGTGCTGCAGTCACTTAGCTGCGACATTGTGCCTGTCCAGACACGTGTTTAGATTTGGTTGGCCTAACCACACCTTCCTTTCCAAGTCCAACATCTAAACATCTTTATCTAACAAATAGACACAGTTAACAATTTACCACTGGATAAAACATATGCTACCTCCTTCTTGATGTGCAAAAGGTAAAAGGTGAGGACTTGTGCAGGAATAATATCAGTGACAGACAGCAAACAGAAGCAAATGCAGATAGTGATCTAAAGGCCAGTCAGTTACTTCCACTACCAAGTCTTCAGGTACGTTTCAAAGAGCAAGCTACAAATGACACAAACAAGCTTTAAAGGTGACACCATAAGGGTTCTGTGCAATGGTAGGATGTGGGGAGTGTGAGGAAGAACATGACAGCGGCTGCTGGACTGCTCTGGTGGTTGGTTGCTGACTTCCACAATCACAACGTGTTGTTTAGCAACACTTACACTTTGGAAAGTAATTGCACTCACCCCTGCCCAGATTTATATTTTAAAGGAAAACTGAAGGCAGGAGGAGTATTTTTAGCGTGTGTCTTAACAACATAATAACCCTTACTAATCTCCGCACTGCTGCTCCCCGGCAGGAAATGTCAGCCTACAGAAATCAGACTCCAGGGGACAATTGTCAGTAGATTCAAAATTTTCAACTGACTTAGAAATAGCCACATGGCAGCTAGTAAAAAGAATGTGAACACTGAGTCCTCCAAACTTCAGAGAAGTCTGCACCCACCGTGGAGTCCATCTCCATAGACAGGGACCTGTACCCACCATGGACCCCATCTCCATACACAGGGACCTGTACCCACCATGGACCTCATCTCCATACACAGGAACCTGTACCCACCATGGACCCCATCTCCATACACAGGGACCTGTACCCACCATGGGCTCCATCTCCATACACAGGGACCTGTACCCACCATGGGCTCCATCTCCATACAGAGGGACCTGTACCCACCACGGGCTCCATCTCCATACACAGGGACCTGTACCCACCATGGACCCCATCTCCATATACAGGGACCTGTACCCACCATGGGCTCCATCTCCATACACAGGGACCTGTACCCACCATGGACTCCATCTCCATACACGGGGACCTGTACCCACCATGGGCTCCATCTCCATACACAGGGACCTTGTACCCACCATGGACTCCATCTCCATACACGGGGACCTGTACCCACCATGGGCTCCATCTCTATACATAGGGACCGGTACCCACCATGGGCTCCATCTCCATACACAGGGACCTGTACCCACCATGGGCTCCATCTCCATACACAGGGACCTGTACCCACCACAGGCTCCATCTCCATATACAGAGACCTGTACCCACCATGGGCTCCATCTCCATACACAGGGACCTGTACCCACCATGGGCTCCATCTCCATACACAGGGACCTGTACCCACCACAGGCTCCATCTCCATATACAGAGACCTGTACCCACCATGGGCTCCATCTCCATACACAGGGACCTGTACCCACCATGGGCTCCATCTCCATACACAGGGACCTGTACCTACCATGGGCTCCATCTCCATACACAGGGACCTGTACCCACCACGGGCTCCATCTCCATACACAGGGACCTGTACCCACCACGGGCTCCATCTCCATACACAGGGACCTGTACCCACCATGGGCTCCATCTCCATACACAGGGACCTGTACCCACCATGGGCTCCATCTCCATACACAGGGACCTGTACCCACCATGGACTCCATCTCCATACAGAGGGACCTGTACCCACCATGGACTCCATCTCCATACAGAGGGACCTGTACCCACCATGGGCTCCATCTCCATACACAGGGACCTGTGCCCACCATGGGCTCCATCTCCATACACAGCGACCTGTACCCACCATGGGCTCCATCTCCATACACAGGGACCTGTACCCACCATGGGCTCCATCTCCATACAGAGGGACCTGTACCTGCCCATAAACTCCATCTCTATACAGAGGAGCTTATACCTGCCCATAAACTCCATCTCCATATAGTCGAGGAGTCAGGATTTGAATGCCCTAGAGAAATTCATATAATAAACATAGCATGACCAAATTTTTAAGCACAATCTTCACCCTCAGCAACCATTTCCCTAAAATCTGAACTAAATAAAATTTTCTATTTTCTATTAGGAAGGAGCATTATTCCTCAGCTATCAAACTTATTATGAAAAATGAGCTACATTCATATTCAGAAAAAGACCCAGAAATCAAAGGTCATTACCATTTTTTCACTTAATCTTGTACTCAAGGTATGTAAAGTATTACAGGTCTATTTTCTTAATTTTTTTGCAGACATGTATAACAATTTGTTGAAGAAATTATGTCACTAGTTTTACCTCTAGAAAAGAAAAGCTGTCTGTTACAATAATGCACTCAGACACAGCCATTTAATAATGAACATTAAAAATAAATGTTCCTGACACCCACTGATGGGATGAAAAAATGCAAGAGAATTTCACATCAGCCTAACAACCAGAACCAAACAGTTCATCTATTAAAAAAAAAAAATCACAGTTTCTTGAAACTCGTCACACAGTTAAGAATACAAAGACATGGAGAGATGGCTCAGTGGTTAGGAGCACTGACTGCTCTTCCACAGGTCCTAGGTTCAGTTCCAGCTCCTATGAAACCAGCTCGCAACTGCCTGTAAGTTCAGATCCAGGAGAGCCGATGCCCTCTCTGGCCTCCGAAAACACCCTTAGTGTTTCTATGGCATATACACACAGAGAAAATTCTTTGAGAGGAGCTGGTAAGAAGAATGCACACACTGAGGCCTCCCGGCCAAAGAAACACCTGCAGCAGCCCACCGACTCCTCCCACCAGCCCACTGACTCCTCCCACCAGCATTCAAGGGCAAGCGCACAGGGTGCACAGTAAGATCCAGAGGCTGGGCTCTAGCTGAGGGTGGTCATCTAGAAGCACGCAACTCATAGCCCACTGACAGGATAGAAGACATGACAGAAATTCTCCTCAGGCACTCGGGTTTTTAAACGGTGCACAGTAGCAGTTCCTTAAATGGAAGCTTATTTGAAAGGCATATAGTCAAACAAGTTGAGACAAAACCAAAATCAAATCTAGAGGAAATGTACTTCATAATTATTTCTTCATCAATAACAGGCTGTAAATCCCTTAGAGACGCTTGGCCTACACTGAAATGGCCTCTGGGGGCAGAGTAATGGGATAAAGTGAGAACAGTGTACAGAATACAGGAATGAAGGGCAAACAATCCCTCAGCAATACCAAACTGTGGTAGCTACACAGCAAAGAGAAGTCGCCTGTGGTCTGCCAGGGTTTGTGGACCTAAAATAAGAAAAGAAACTGAAGTAAAACTAAAGAAAGAAATAGTAATTCTTAGAAGAAATGAAATAATGAATGTACAAGAAAGGGAGAAAACTCAACAGTGCAAAGCTGTTTCTTGAGGCTGACAAAAGGGCTCCAGTTAAGAGTGCCTTGTGGTCCTCCAGAGGACCCTGGTTTGATCACCACATGGTGGCTCACGATCTGCTGCCCCATGCTGTGGCAAGGCCCTAGGGCTCCAAAGCCCTTCTCTGGCATTTGCAGGCACCAGATACACGAGTGTTGCACAGACCTTCATACAGACAAAACACCCATACACATAAAGTAATTTTTAATTAATTTAATTAATTTTTGAAGCTTTTCCTGGGCATGCTTTTGGGCTCAGTAATAAAGGCACTTGTTACAACCCTGACAATCTGAGTCCAATCCTCAGTAGGAGAAAACCAACTCCCACAAAGTTTTCTCTTACTTCTAAAGATGCTCTGTGACATCTGAGTACCTACCCACCTATTGTTTCACACACACACACACACATCACAACATGTAACAAGTTTCTTAAAACCCCAATCTTTAAGACAACAACTGCTAATGTAAGTACAAAGCTGCAGTATTGGGAGTAGGGGCAGACCATCACTAGAGCATCTATTGCGTAAGAATAATGAAGCCTGTCCTCTGAGAGGCTCTGCCAGCTGGGGGATGGGACCCTCCCAGTCTCATGCCAGGAGTCTGAGGTAGAGGATCAAAGCCTGAGCGGCTCAACAAAGTAAGAACAGATAACAAATTTCCAAACTGAGATGAAATAAAACAGAACTATAAATTTCTTAGAAAAGGGCATCAATATCACCACAAACTCAAGGCAGAAGTCAAAATAAACAACAATGAATCTAATATCATCAAATGCTTACCAAAGAAGGTAATGATGACTAAGCCAATGTAAGGTTTTACACACACACACACACACACACACACACCATTCATGGGATCTGTAGCCATAATATATGAGAACATCATGGAAATTAATTTTAAAAGGCAAACAAGTCAATATCCTCCAACAGGGAAATAGTTTCAGCAAGCATTTCATGAGTGGAGCTGTGGACATGGCCAGTAAGTAATAGAAAGACACCATGTAGCTCATTACTACTCGGGGAAAGCAAACAAGCCAGGAGCGCGAGCTCCATCCTAGTAACCTCCTATTACTAGACAAACAGAGAAAGGACTTCTGAACATTCATCTCTCCGTGTAAAAAACAAATGAGAACACTAGTTAAAGTCGCCCAAGTAAATTCTTGCCAAACTCTAGAAATTAACAAAAGGCTTTCAATCAGCTGATAGACATTAATCCAAGGAAAACGGAACAGCCTTGGTGACAACGAGTCTGGGCTGTTTCCAGCTTGCCCTTTCTCCACTCACCCAGACTGTGCGTATCGAGTAAAGCAGACACCTACCACATCACAACAAACACCAGCAGCCACTGAAGGGGCCAAAATAGGTCGGAGTGTCCCCAAAGTCCATTCCCGGAGAATTGCCCCTCGGCGGGCCTGGCAAGTCTCTGCGATGGTCACTCTCAGAATTTGTCCTTATTGAATCTACTCAAAGCTCACTGTGTAGACATAATGGCATTCACCCCAGCCCCAAGTCAGCTACAATTATTTAACATTAGTTGCCCGCAGCAAAGAAATCAACTAGAGCTTAAAAATGTTAAAAACCAAGATATAGATGCTCACCCAAGGTTCCAATATATGCTTAGGAAACTACAAGTCCAAGCATATATCCAGGCAAGTTCTAGGAAGATTGGATTCCTTACTCTTGGCTGGCCCTGAGGGTCACATAAGCTGCAAGTAAAGACACATTACTGTGAGGGTGAGGACTGTCTCGAGTGGGTGCATGCTCTGGGGCTCAGCAAGGGTGAGGAGATCACACCCCGCACTGTGCTAAGGCATTCCATGTCTTATGAGATAGCAGCTGTAAGCTGTGTCTTGCCTTGAGTAACTCCAGTTTTCAAACAGCAGTGTCCTGATCTGTTTTCTGTTGTTCTGATAGACCAGCCTAGAGGGGAAGGGTCTACTCCAGCCCACACTTTGATGTCACACTCCATCACTATGGAAAGTGAGTCAGGAATTTAAGCAGAAGCCATGAAGGAATGCTGCTTACTGGCTTGCTCTCTGTGGATTGCTCGGTCTGCTTTCTTACAAACACAGGACCACCTGCCCATCATCCACTGAGCTGGGCCTCCTACATCAGTCATTAACTAAAAGACAAAAGTAAGATCTCCACAGTCATGCCCACAAGCCAGCCTGCTGGAGGCACTTGCTTAATTGAGGTTGCCTCTTCCCAGGAGATTCTAGTTTGTGTCAAGTTGACAAAAACTAATCAGCACAAGCAGTTGGCTAGATTTTGAGAGCAAATGTTGAGGGTGGGTGACTCAGCATCTTGTTCACGTGAGTAAACAACCACCATCTGTCTGACTCCGCCACGGCACAGACTGATGGCGAACATTCGCACAAATAAAATATGGACTTCTCAAGTTAGCTGAGGGATTCACAGACACAGCCAAATGATATCTGAAAACAGCCGGCACACGTGCTTAGCAACAGTACCAGGTGTAACTCCCACTCCTGGCACTGAAAAGTCCTGTCCCACCTGCCTCCCAATGAGCTACAGCAGCACACAGAGCCTCCTCTCCGTGTTCTCACAAGGCTCGACCAGAACAGCCACAGCAACTCCAACGGTTTCTCCCCATGGCGCATAGACCACTTGAAACTGACATTCAAACCCGCCTTGCCCCTGCATTTGGCAGCTCTGCTCTGAACTGGTTTGTGCCTGCAATGTGTAAAAGTTCTTATGTGGCCCCTTCCAGACCCCGTCCTTGCTGATGACTGAGCTCTCAGTCTCTGCGTTCAGGTCAGGCAGTTTGAACTCTGTAGTCCCCTTAGCCCTTTCTTAGCCATTCTGACATAGACACCCCCACATCCCCCCCCACATACACAACTATACTAATTGTAATGTGTAATCTCATAATTGATAATTAAGTTAAAGAATCCATGTTTACCAATGGCCATGACCATCAAGTGAATTCAGTAGCACTGGGAAAATTAATGCCAAGGAGATGGTTTTAGCTTGGGAATTTTTTATTCAATAAATTCTGACTTTGTAGAAAGATGCAACATGCCAACCTGTTTCTAATATGGTATGCTCACAACAAAAGACTCTCAGTAAAGACCAAGAAAATTGCTACTTCAGGGCACTTAAAAAATCTGTGGGACTATTAGGTGACCACTATACTAAAAGGAAGCCTTAATAACTGAGGTGACAAAGAATACACAATTTAAAGAAATAGCTAAGTGAAGTCACTTAAAGTAGCAGCAAAAACAAATGCTACAAAAAAGACTTTTCCACAACTGCCACATAAACTGTGCTTTCAACAACAGAAGCTAGTAGAACAAGGAGATGAGAAAGCATGGCTTGGTTGTCATTGAAAGGTAAAGAAGGCTGTCGGAGGGGTCTGGAACTATTCTCTGTAGTAGACAGGGACAGACAGACACTTGGTAGGCATGTTTGCTGGCTAGTTCTTCTCAGCTTGACACACACCTGAGCCATCTGGGAGGATGCCCCTGGAGAATAGCCTCCATCAGGCTGGCCTGTAAGCAGGCCTGTAGGGCACACACACAGTAACAAGCCTGTGCTTCCTGGTTCCTGTAGGAAGACAAGGTCACTGCCAGCCATACTCTGGGCAGGTGGCTCTGGGTGGTAAAAGAACAGGCCAAGCACACTAGCAGGCAGTATTCATCCATGGTTCCCGCGTCAGCTTGGGCCTCCAGATTCCTACCTTGAGATCCCGCCCTGACTTCCCTCAGATTGACTGAGACTTGGAAGGTGGAAGATAAAACTCTTAGCTCCTCAAGCTGCTTCTGGTCATGGGTGTTTATCACAGCAACAGAAAGCAAACCAGGACAGCCAGCAGCTAGCCATTATAAATATGTCCTGAACTAAAAGCAGCAGCCGTGCAAAGAATCGCTATGCCATCAAACAATGAATGTCAATAGAAAAAAATAATTTTAGAACTCGCAATGGAAACAATGAACTTGAAAGCTACAGCAAGTAAAGGAAAATTAACTAGACAGGCAAGGAAGCAGATGTGAGCAAGTAATAGAATCATCTGATATAAAGAAAGATCCTTGAAGGGATGCAGAAGGCAGACCTGAAGACAGATGAACGATGTAATCCAGTCCAGAAACAGAAATGAGGAGAAACAGTCTCAGATGCTGATAGAGGTTATGAAGTCTATCAACATACCAATAATGACAATTCTAGAGAATAAAAACAGAGAGAGTAGGTAGAGATTAAAGGAAAAAAATGACCAAAATCTTGACAGATTTGATTGAAAACATCAACCAATATCCAAGAAGCTTAATAAACTTTGACATGGTAAATGCGGAAATTAGCACTTAATAAACACTATATTAAGTCAGTTTTCCCTTGGTATAGCAAAACACTTGAAGCATCATGGTAGGAGGATGTGAGAGAAAGAAACCAGTGATATGGGGAAGACAAGTCTGGGTCTTTTTAAAACAAATCATTGTCGGTACCAAGGTCCCATCTTGGAAAGGTTCCATTAGACCATCAACACACTCAACTGCAGGCCAGGCTTCTCGGGAAGGGAACCTTGCTGGACAAATGGTCCAAGTCAAACCACCAAAAGCCTAGATGACTCTTTCTAAGAAGAAAAGAGAGACAAATAACTCGAGGTGTAAGAAGGGTGACTGGTGAGATTAAAACCAACTTCTCACCGGAAATCAGGAAGGCTGGAAGCACCAAGACAGCATATTCAAAATCACAAAAGAAACTGTCAACTGAGAAATCTGTATCTGGTGAAACTAGTCTTCAAAACATGAAGAAGAAATTAAGACATTTCAAGATAATAAAAACAGGAGCATTCATCCATAGCTGAAGTGCAGTACAAATACATTCAGGCTGATATAAAAGCTCACTCGACAGCAATTCAAATTGATCCGAAGAAACAGACGATTAGTAACGGAAACTGCATGGTAAATATGAAGATAACATAAACATGCTTCTGTCTGTCCTTTCTTCTACTGCCTGAAGAGACAACTTAATAAAACATTGATGATAAAGCAGTCAATGAACTATTTTTGGTGACTGTATGCTTGTGTGTCTTAGTGTGTGTATGTGTGCATGTGCACATGCGTGTGCCTGTGTATGTATATGTGTGTGCATGTATGTGTGCACGTGTGCACGTGTGCACGTGTGTGCACATAAGTGTGCCTGTGTATGTGTGTGCGCATGTGTGTGTACACATGTGTGCATGTGTGTACACGTGCATGTGTGTGTGCCTGTGAGTGTGTGTGTGTGTGTGTGTGTGTGCATGTGTGTGCATGTATACATGCTTGTGGAAGGAAGCCATAGGTTAACCTCAGGCATTATGCCTCAAGAATTTTTGCCCTTGGTTTATGAAACAGGACCGTTACCTCATCTGACACACACCAGTTAAGTGAGGGTGGCTTATCAACCCCTCTCTACCTCGCCAGTGCTGCAATCACAAACATGTGACACTACTCCCTGCTTTTCTACGTGAGTTCTGAGAAACAAACCAGGTCTCATCTCATGCTTGCATGGCTATCCCTTTATTGGCTACACTGTCCCCCAAACCCAGACTTATACATAAGGATATAATTCATATGTCAAAAATAGCACAAAAGAGGTAGGAGGAATCAGATGAGGAGTATTTCTGATATTGACGCAAAGCTTCAGGGACCTCTGGAGTCTGCTGCAGTGAGACGAGTCTACTTTACCGTTTCAGGGATAGGGCACAGAAGGGCTTGTACAGGGGATGGGTGGAAAGGGATAACTGCTCACAGCATCAAGTGAGCTGGAAGGCCTGACTGGTTATAATACAGCATCCAATTATCATGCAGGTGGGAAGCCAGAGCATGTGTGCTGAGTTATGCAGTCTTGCAGAGAGCTCTGTCCAAGGTCACTCTTCAGACAAGGCCAGCCACCTTTGTTCAGGGACACTTTCAGAAAAAGACACTTACTCAAAGAGGCAGGACAGGGAAGCCCTGCTGAAAAGGAGAGTCCCCATTTTGTGCCAAGCTCAGAAAGTCATTTGGTCATGGAAATACTGCTACCTTAATAGCAGGGCTCCCCACCAATAGCCAGCCAACTTGCCACCCAGGAAGCAAACTCCATAAGGAGATTCTTCAATGATCATCATTTTCAGCAGAATGGGGGAGCTGTTAGGAGAAGAACTGTTTTATTGTCAAAAAGCCTTTTATTAATGAAAGATCTTTAAATGCCATATTCTGTAGATCTCTAAAGTTTTTGAGACCATCTATCTGTCTATACTGTATTTGAATTGTTTATTTCTAGCTATTTACTATCTGTTCAACCTAAGAAGCATATTTCTGTAATTAACTAAACAAGTATCTAACATGAACATAAGTTTAATTATCTGACGACTAGCTGGGCAGAGGTGGCACACAACTTTAATCCCAGCACTTGGGAGGCAGAGGCAGGTGGATTTCTGAGTTCAAAGCCAGCCTGATCTACAGTGAGTTCTAGGACAGCCAGGGCTTCACAGAGAAACCCTGTCTCGAGAAACCAAAAAAAAAAAAAAAAAAAAAAAATTCAAATTATCTGACTACTAACTTAGAGTCCTTAATTAACCTAAGCAGTTTGTAGTAGCAGTCTTTAAAAGGACTAGAACTTAACATGGCATTTTAAAGAATTACATAGTAGTGTGTAATTAGTACTATCAATACTTACAACTGTATCACTATACAAAGTCCATACCAGTGTTAAAATCTTTGTCTTATTCATGTTCTTTAGTTTAAAAGTAGAAACAATCATCTGCCCTTTTATACTATAATTTCTAGAACCATCTTTTCTTCTTTGCAGCCCTTCTCCACCCCCTAATTCCCCTTGGAATAAGAAGAACAAAGGGGAAAAAAGAAATCTCTAAATCTAACCTTATTTTGTTTCCTCCCTGACCAAGACCTAACCTAAGGAATGACCAAAAGCCATCCATCCCGCCTTCTGGGAATGAGGCATCACTCTCTTAAAATTCCTTCCTTCTGATCAGGGGCATAGTTTGTTCTTTTGTGGGGGAGGGCAAGAAAATTCAGATATTGGTTAGTCTTAAGAAAGCTAACTGTAACATTTTGCTGTCCAATTTTCAGTGCTTAAATTAAATCCTGACTGGAACAGTCTGAAAGGCTAGACTAGAGTGAGGTTGGCAGCTTTTTTTGGAGCTGTTCTGGATGGAAGTTTCGATGAAACCATCTATGAAGGCAGTCTGAGGTTAGATCCAGCAGGATGGTAGAGTAAACATGTCTCAGGATCCTTTTCAGCATCCCCAATGGTGAATCTTGTCAGGGCTGATTGTCTGGTTGTTTTCCTCTGTGAATATATAAGCTTTTAGAGGTCATACACATTTTTGCATTTACACATGTATGGAATGTGCAGTGCGCATAATTCAATTAAATACGACACCATGTTCTCTGTTTCAGCAGGTAAGCTATCTGTCTTTCTTTATCAGTCAGTTTGGACTGTATAACCAAACTGTAATATAATTTTTTATCTATGCCACTTGAAAGAATTGTATGATAAGTTCTGAGGATTCTGTAGCCAACAAGATTTACTCGCCATGCTCAGCTGAAGTCCTAGCTAGAGATGCTTTCCTGTCTGCAGAGTTGGGAATTTGCCCAGCTGGTTTTTTTGTGTTGCTTTGGTTCAGTATTTCCTTGTCATGGAATCTTGGAATGGCATTAAATATCTTGTGTTGGAAGTATGTGCTCTGCTGCTTGATTTTGATTTCGTAGGGGATTACATATAAGAGATTGAAATTCAGAAAAGACTGAGCTGTTAACATTGTGGAGACTGCTACAGACTATGGAGACTTTTGAAGTTGGACTAAATGTGCATTGCATTATGCTATGTTTAGGTATTGGAGCCCGTGTTTAAACAAGCCTATGGGACCAGGCTGTGGAATGTGGTGGTGTGAACATACTGGCTCACAGAGTGGCACTAGTAGAAGATGTGGCCTTGTTGAAGTAGGTGTGGTCTTGTAAGAAGAATTGTGTCACTGTGGGGGTGGGCTATGAGACCCTCCACCTAGCCACGTGGGAGTCAGTCTTCTCGTGTTTGCCTTTGGAACAAGATGCAGCCTGGACACTGCCGTGCTTCTCGCCACGATGATAATGAACTGAACCTCAGAACCTGTAAGCCAGCCCCAATTAATGTTTTCCTTTATAACATTGGCCTTGGTTATGGTGTCTCTTAACAGAAATTGAAACTCTAACTAAGACAGTGGTACTGTAGGCCTTATTTCCTCTGTCTTTATCTTAATATCTTCCTTAATTTTATTTATATATTTTCTAATTTTTTCTAAGGCCTGTCTCCATTTTTCATATTCTTCTTCTTGTCTCTGTATCATCTTATTATCTTCTTTATTCTTATTTATAGATTTTTCTAATTTTTCTTTTAAAGCTTGTCCAATTAAGTCACTTATATCTTCCTCTTTTGTTTCTATACTTAACCCATCTAAAATGGCAGAATACAGAGTCCAAAAGCTCTCTCACTATACTTCTTATGTCATATGTCTTGAATGTATTTAATTCTCTCTTTAAGGATTCATTTTATCAATATTAAATAATTTTTTCTATGATTATTTATACCCAATTCTGTTTCTCCTTTATTATTTTCAATAATATTTGACTAGTTCAGACATTTGGAGCTTTTCAGTCCCATTTTAGCTCTGGAAAATCTGCAGACTCTTCAGGCCAACTTGTGTCTGTGACTAAGTCCACCCACTGAGCTTGGTCTAGCAGGGGCTGTTGCTGGGTCACTGAAGCCCCACCTACTTCGGGGTCAGACCCTTTCTCTGGGCAATTGTAGGCTTTTCTCCTGACAACCTGAACTGGGCTGTCTGGCTCTCTCTGGATTGTGCTGTGCTGGGGAGAAGCTGCAGCTACTCTGCACTCAGTCCCCTGTCCCACAGAGACCTGAGGCAGCTCCAGGGCCTGCCAGCAGGCTAGCTCACAGGCCTCCCTCTCTTTAGTCTCCCACCCCCCCCACCCCCGCAACAACTTCCACCTCCCCACCCCCCACCTTCCCCCACCCCACCCCACCCCACCCCCACCTACCCCACCCCCCCACCCACCCCCACTAGAAAACTGCTCTGGGAAGTGCTTGTTTCCAGCCTTTCCAGATGCTTTCACTGCTTCCTTGCCTGGCTTTCAGAACTTTCTCAGGCCCTATTGTTGAGGTTTGGTCTTTTGCTATGCTAAATACTGGTTGCTCTAAGTGGTTATTTTAAAAGAATGGACTTAGGGGCAGGAAAGAGAGCTCCTCACCACTCTTGTAGAAGACCCAGACTCAGACCCAAAACAGATAACATGATCACTTATAATTCCAATTCCAGGGGATCTAATGTTCTTCTTCCTTCTAAAGGCACATGCATATGGCTCAGACACATAAAATAAAATAAATCTTTTTTAATGTGAACTGTATAGTGTATGAATTGAATTTCAATAGAGCAAGGGAAAGATTCAACACAATGGATAAACTTCAAATTCATCTTCTTAATGGAAAGCAAATACATATACACATATGCACACATATGCAATACACAAACATACGCAGACATACACAAACATGCACACATATACAATCATAGACATACATGCACACATACAAAACATGCACATACATACACATACATGCATAAACATGAATACACATACAAAATATGTATACATAACACACAAACATAAACACACACATTCATACATACCATAATGATGCTATTTTTATAAAGCTAGGAACTAAGTACAGCTGACTTACTACATACAGCAAAGAAGAGAACAGTGGTCTCCAGAGCAGGGAAAGGCAGAGACACAAGATATTTAGAGGTGATGAGAGTGATCTTGATGTTCACACAACTCTATACAATGATCAAAACTAACCCAATTAAAGGCTTCCTTTATCGTATGCATTTTATTGTACCTAATACTCCAACTCAAGCCACAGTATGTGATGCACTGGACACTTCTGCTAAAAGGCACAAGTGAGGAGAGGGGATGCCTCGCTTGCAGGCTTCACCACAGCAAAGCCCAGGACAGAAGCCAAGGCAAACACTGTGTAGGGAACTCGTGACAGCACACTGGGTTTACACCAGCCGCTCTAAGCTCTGTATGGCTTTAATGCCCACAATGAAATTCTGAAACATATTCATTCACAAATAACATTTCTTACTGTAGTTCTGTGGGACAAGTTCTGGATTCCTGGGAGTTTTCAGCTTGTAGGACACATCTCCAATATTAACCGTTTCACCTAAAAAAGAAGAATGCAGTCATTACATAGACAAGTGACACATATTACACTGTCAGTGATGACTCTCTTGACCTCCAAGGAGGGATATCACAAAAATGTACCATGCATGCATCTCTAACATTTCTACAAACAGCATAATTTATATCAGAGAGAAGTAAATACTGAGAAATTACATTTCAGGAGTTAGACTGCTACATAAATTAAATTATACTAGCCAAACTTATATTTTATACTAAATACTAATTATTATAAATACTAATATAAGCAAAAGTCATACATAAAAGTATTTTTTAAGTTTTTAATTTTTATATTTACTCATTTGCACTAGGAGGATATATACACGTGAGGGTCACAGGGCCCATCTTACAGGGCCTGAACAGATGAGCCATCTCGCTGTCCCTGACAAGCCTACATTTATGGTTTGACTCTATGCGCCCATGGCTCAAGACTTGAACACATCATCCTTAGCGGGTGGCACTGTTTGAAGAGATTCTTCAGGCTTTAGGCAGCAGAAGCTAGGCGCGGAGAGCGGGCCACTGGAGGTGAGTCCTTAGGGTACCTCAGGCCATTTCTTGCTCTAGTCCAGGCCCAGCATGGCTGAAGAGTGCCCTTTGCCATGCCTTCCCCACCATAACGGACTGCACGCTCAGAAACTGTAAGTCAAACAAATGTGTGTTCCTCTAAACTGTCTGTGTCAGGTAACTGGGTCACAGTGATAGGAAAACAATTCAGAAAACTGGTACCAAATGATAGGAGCAAGGCAGCCCCATTCTACAGACACTCAGGACTACAGACCTAAGGCAAACGGGTCTACACAGTCCAGTAGACTCTACTGTCAGCTTTGAGAACACTCAAGCTTTATGGCAAACTTTACATAATTGGTGAACTCCAGAGCTTATATGCAAACGTCCTGCCTCGATCTGAGCCAACCACCAGTCTTGTTCCTTGTACTTCCTGGCTTGTCCTCCTCCCCACTGGGTACTTCATGGTGGCCCTTTTCCCACCAGCAGGCTTTCCCCAGCCTGAGCTCTTGCACCTGCCCCATCAACCAATCAGAATTACCATGCATACATTCAAATTAACCAGCCAAATTAACACCTCCCAGATGGCTAATTTACATAGAGGTGGGACTAAATTTGCCAGATTCCTTGGACACAAAGACTCCAGTTCCAAACACTATTTGGCAGCCATTTTTCATGACCCCTTTTGCTGCAAGAAACTATTAATCTCCTCAATAAGATCCTGCTTGCTTCTGTTGCCTGTGCCCATCATCCTCACAACTGTGGGAAAACAAACTCAGTTTGGACCCAGAAAATGAGTAACAAAAAAGGGGTCATTAATGTGACTGAATCTGATTGTGCAGTTCTTAGCTCACTGAACTGTGTGGCAGGGAGTGTGGAGATGCAGGCTAGAGAAGTCCACGGAGGCTGTAACTCAATGATCTAACAGGAGCGTAGGTGAGCAGAATAGCAGCACAGAGCCACTCAGTGAGGACCGTACTCACAAGACTTCAGGTGGGAGAGGAGCCACTCAGTGAGGACCGTACTCACAAGGCTTCAGGTGGGAAAGGAGCCACTCAGTGAGGACCGTACTCACAAGGCTTCAGGTGGGAGAGGAGCCACTCAGTGAGGACTGTACTCACAAGGCTTCAGGTGGGAGAGAAGCCACTCAGTGAGGACCGTACTCACAAGGCTTCAGGTGGGAGAGGAGCCACTCAGTGAGGACCGTACTCACAAGGCTTCAGGTGGGAGAGAAGCCACTCAGTGAGGACCGTACTCACAAGGCTTCAGGTGGGAGAGAAGCCACTCAGTGAGGACCGTACTCACAAGGCTTCAGGTGGGAGAGGAGCCACTCAGTGAGGACTTGTACTCACAAGGCTTCAGGTGGGAGAGGAGCCACTCAGTGAGGACCGTACTCACAAGGCTTCAGGTGGGAGAGGAGCCACTCAGTGAGGATCGTACTCACAAGGCTTCAGATGGGAAAGGAGCCACTCAGTGAGGATCGTACTCACAAGGCTTCAGGTGAGAAAGGAGCCACTCAGTGAGGACCGTACTCACAAGGCTTCAGGTGGGAAAGGAGCCACTCAGTGAGGACCGTACTCACAAGGCTTCAGGTGGGAAAGGAGCCACTCAGTGAGGACCGTACTCACAAGGCTTCAGGTGGGAAAGGAGCCACTCAGTGAGGACCGTACTCACAAGGCTTCAGATGGGAAAGGAGCCACTCAGTGAGGACCGTACTCACAAGGCTTCAGGTGAGAAAGGAGCCACTCAGTGAGGACCGTACTCACAAGGCTTCAGGTGGGAAAGGCTTTATAAAGAACGGATTACAGGGTTCTCACGCTATGCTCTGGGAAAGGACTTATCTATATTCTGTCCATATAATGTGAATTTGAGTGAGGCTGATTTCAAAATAACAGAGTAATTAATTTGACAGAAGAAACTTCCAAACTTTATAGTATTCAGGCTGTAGCGTGGTTATTGTTATCTTTTTTAGCCAATCTTTTAATAAAATAGGAAGGAAAATGCAGAATAGAAGGACCTCAAAACTATGTAGTCTGAATAAGAAAGGAACATATTAAAAGTTGATCTTTTAAGGGGTGGTGTTATATGCCTTTAATCCCAGTACTCAGGAGACAAAGGTAGGCATATCTCTGAGTTCAATGCCAGCCTGGTCTGCAGAGTGAGTTCAGAACAGCCAGGGCTACACAGAGAAACCCTGTCTCAGGACTAAAAGAGAATGTGGCCGGTTTTGTTTCTCTCTGCCATTCCACTGGGGATGGAACTAGGACCCAGGCAAGAACTCTACAATACAGCTATATTCCAGTCCTTAGTACATAGGGGGTGGGAGCTGAGGGGGACGAACTCACACTAGGGATTGAATAAAAGGCCTCTTACTTACTAAGTAAGCACTCTGCCATTGAGCTATATCCCAAGTCAGGAGTACAGTAGTTAAAGAAATATGGACAATTAAAAAGAAACCAAGAGCATAAGCACCTTGAGGGTTTCAGGACTTAGAGGAACTTCTGCTCTAAGTTCCACTGTGTTTATGTAAATCTCATTTGAAAGATTTTCCCTAAGTGTAGGACAGAGCCTGAAGGAAATGCCATCCAGAGACTGTCCCTCCTGGGGATCCATCCCATATACAATCACCAAACCCTGACACTATTGTGGATGCCAAGAAATGCTTGCCAAAAGGAGCCTGATAGAGCTGTCCCCTGAGAGGCCCTGCCAGAGCCTTACAAACACAGAGGCAGATGTTCTCAGCCAACCACTGGACTGAGCACGGGGTCCCCAATGGAGGAGTTAGAGACAGGACTGGAAAAGTTGAAGGGGGCTTGCAACCCCATAGGAATCGAGGGCAGTGAGGCAGGGGTGGGTGGGTAGGTGGAAGAACACCCTCATAGAAGCAGGGGGAGGGGGGATGGGATAGGAGATCTCTGGGAGGGGGGAAACCGGGAAAGGGTATAACATTTGAGATGTAAATAAAGAAGAAAATATCCAATAAAAAAAAAGAAAGAAAGAAAGAAGGAAGGAAGGAAAGAAGGAAGGAAAGAAGGAAGGAAAGAAGTAAGGAAAGAAGGAAGGAAAAAAGGAAGGAAAGAAGGAAGGAAAGAAGGAAGGAAAGAAGGAAAGAAGGAAGGAAAGAAGGAAGGAAAGAAGGAAGGAAAGAAGGAAGGAAAGAAGGAAGGAAAGAAGGAAGGAAGGAAAGAAAGAAAGAAAGAAAGAAAGAAAGAAAGAAAGAAAGAAAGAAAGAAAGAAAGAGAGATAGATAGATTGATTTTCCCTAAAGAAGATGGAACTGCTGGGACACTAACGCCTGCTCACAAACATCTGTAACTCCAGTTTCAGGAGATCTGACACACTCTTCTAGACTCCAAGAGCACCAGGCATGTATGTGGTAGACAGATTCACATGCAGAAAAAACACCAACACAGATAAAATAAAGTTCAATTTAGAAAAAAAAAAACAGGCACCCTAGGGAAGTGTTTTTCTAGGTTCAGCCACCCCTGGTCTTGGACACCAGAAACCAATGTAGCTGTTTCAAGGGGTCTGGTTACTGCTGGAGCTGATGGGCACTCTTGGCATTGTCCATGTGGTGCTTGTTTTGTAAGTATGCAGAATGCAAGAGGTTCCAGAAGCTTCTCCCCGCTGTTTGAGGAAGGCCCGAGAGGTTAGGAGAGGTTAGGTAATGTGCATTAGTGTAGGAAACCCACAGGGATTCCCTGAGAGGAAATACAAAAGCTATGAGTACATAGCCTGTGTGGTCACAAAGACTGTAGAGCGTTGGAGATGCTGGGGAAGTGGAATGTCTGCTGAGGAATCCTACAGCCAGTGAGGAAAGCCAGCCAGAACACTAAGCCTCTTGAGCTGCAGGTGCCAGTGGGCTGGCTACCACCAGCAAAGCCACGGCTGAGCTCCCCAGGTACACTGGAGTCTAGACAGTGCTGCTCTGTGCACAAACTGACTTACATGGTCTTGGTTTTGGTTTGACCTTCCAATGGTAATCTATTCCTCCTTCTTGGAATATGCCATTGTATACTAAAAGCATATGATTTTTTTTTTTAATGTTACAGGGATTCAGCTGAGTTTGACCAGCGTATCAGAAGAGACTTTGAATTTGGACTCTGGAATAACTGTAAGTGTCAAGATTGAAGGAGGCACTGTTCCATCTTAACTAGAGCACTGTACTGTGAGATGGCAATGAGCCTTCGGGAACGGGGGCACAATCTTATGAAATCTTTTAATGTTCACCATGGGTTCATGACGTGAACATTTGGTCCCCAAGTAGCGGTCCTATTTGGGGAGATTCTAGAAACTTTAGATGAGCCCTTACTGGAAGAAGTAGATTACTTGGTGTGTCCTTGAGGTATCTTTCCCCGGCTGTTTCCCCACCTGCCTTGATGAAGGCTACGTAGCTCCCACACCATGACAGACTGAGCACTCTGAAATCATAAGCAAAATAAATCATTCCTGCCTTAAACTGCCTGTGTCCAGCAATTGGATTACAGTGAAGAGAACAATAACTAATGAAACCATCCAAGACATCAGCAGGACAGATGCCACATGTGTTCACATCTTTTACAAAGTCAAGTTCTTAGCAGCCTACCCTCAAAACTCAGCATTTCTAGGAAATAAACAGAAGTCAGACCAAATAGTATAAATGTTGAGAATTTCTAGATAAAATAAGTGAGAGAAAGTTCTCAACAACTTCTGCAGCGTTCTGTTGGGTAAGGGATGTTAATCTCAGACTACAGGGCAGGCTAAGCCAGTCTCCTCCTGCTTTGCTCTCTCCAAGAGTCAAACTGGCAAAGTCCTGGCGTTAGAACTTTGTCTAGAAAGGTCTCAAAGACATGCAGGAAAAGTAGCTATTCAAATGCTCACCCCTCAGCCTGGCTAGTTCAGAGCTGCTGAGGTACACTGGACACCAGGACCACAAGTTGTGACAATGACAAGGACAGCTAACACTTGTTGAACACTTACCACCTTTAAGTCCTTTATAGTCTCAAAATAACCCTCTAAAACAGAGACCTTTAAATGAGAAAATCTGAGACTCTTAGAAAGTTGTTTTTTATAGATGGCAGAACTTATTAAAGACACAGGATCAATTGAGAGAAGAATAAAAGCACTCTACACAATGCTATGTCCTTTTGAGGTCTAATGTCAGCTGCCAGACAGGGCCATGGCAAAGCACACTGGAAAAAAAATCATCAAACTTCCTCCACAGCCCAGCAGGCTGTCCTCACAGGCAACTTTTTCTTCCTTCTTATCACAGAAGTTCTGGAAGCATCCCAGCACCATGTAGAACCTGCAGACTCAGCATCTCCAAGCAGACCTGAGACTCTGGAGTGAAACACAGGGACCTTTACTGCAGCAAGTGCCAGGGAGTCACCGCCTCCCTCTCTCCCTCAGTCTTCTTCATATACAGTATTCCCAGCCCGAGTATTACGGAATTGTAGCAGGAAGACTGAGGTCAAAGGCACCTATACTACATACTGAGACCCTACCTCAAAAGAGCTTTAAAACGCTTTATAATAAAGTTAGCATATACAATGTTAAGATTATATATTATAACCTCTTTATTGAGGTATGTTGTTGGGGTGCTGATTGTTTGGTTTGGGGGTTGAGGTTTTTTTTTTGTTGTTGTTGTTGCTGCTTAAGATGGGTCTTAAGTACCCCAGGCTGGCCTCCATCTGTCTACACACCCACTATTCTAATTGCCCTGCCTCTGCCTTGTGAGTGCTGGTACTGTGGCACATACCACCTCATCCAGTTTATGTGATGCTGACGATTGAACCCAATGCTTTATAAATGTTGAGAAGTGTTCTACAAATGAATCTACATCTCCAATTACTCTTACTGAAGTTTAAAAAAAAAAAGAGTTTTTCCTCTGTATTGAGAATGGAATATCTGATCTTTCCACTAAAAATACTCCCCTGCTACACTAATGGCAACTTAAAATCCTTTTCTTCCTCTTACAGCATGATCCATGATAGTCCCAGGGAGCCTTCCCTCACACACCCCACAGACCCACTGTTTCAGGCTTTGCTCTTCACAATCTAGCATCTACAGAGGCAAAATAACAACCAAATACAATCAGAGACAAACCATGCTCTGTAATGACCTTGAAAGGATGTTTATAATCTGTATCTCCTCTCTGATCTCATCTCCAATTATTCTCACTCATCCAACTCCAGCCACACTGGGCTCACTAGACATTGAAAGTCTTTTGGGGTTTCTATTGCTATGATAAAACACCATGACCAAAACCAGCTTAGGGAAGAAAGGGTTTATTTGGCTCATGCTTGCATATCACTGTTAATCAGTGAAGGAAGTCAGACCTGGTAGGAAATTGAAGGCAGGAGCTGAGACAGAGAACATGGAGGGATGCCCCTCTGCTGACTGGCTTGCTCCCCATAACTGGCTCAGCCTGCTTTCTTAAAGTACCTAGCATGACCGGACCAGAAGTGGTATGACCCACATCCGCCATCCTATCACCCGTCCATCAATCAAGAAAATACACCACAGGCTTACCCACAGACCAGTTTGCGGGGGACATTTTCCAACTGAGGTTTCCCTCTTCCCACATAGCCCTGGCTCATGTTGAGTTGACATAAAGCTACCAGCAAACTGAACATGCTAAAGTGTTTTCAGGCCTTTGCACTAAATTTTCTGCTGAATGAAAGAAACCCTTTCCCTAAGAAGAGCCATTTGTCAGATTGCTAGTAAGGAACAAATGGAATACTGGTAGATTCAAACTGAGAAACTGAAAGCACATAATCACTAGTCACAGGCACCAATCTGTCAAAATCCTGCATTAACATACTTTCACACTCTCCTTTCCTTTTTTCCAGCTAAGCTTTCTGGAGAAAACCAAACCTGCTCAGGGGCATTTGTCTGCATCACGCCCCACCCCAGCTCTCTAGGACAGGAGGTTACTTGGGCTAGCCTTTACTGTGCTGTGGAGCTCAGCCTGGCCTTGAACTTGTGATATAGCTCAGGTTGTTCCCTTCCTCCATTTTAACTTTTTAAACATGTGTTTTATGACCTTAAGCTAAGAATGCCCCCCCAAAATGTAGACACCTTCCCTTCTTGAACAATAAGCTGAGCATGTGCAGGAATGTGACCGCAAAACCCTTTCCCATATGACTATATATAGACTGCCAGAAAAAACAAGATCTCCACCTTCGTTCCTTTTGCTCCGGAAGAGCACTGCTTTGGGAGCAGCTCCATGAAGCACTTATCCGATGCACATAAGAAATCCTCCTTCACTCCTACTTCTCAATGCTGGTTTGGGCCTCGCACTCAGTAAAATGTCTATTTATTGTATTTTGTTGTATGATAAGGAACCACATGACAGTGAGGGCAGAATTCAAGAAAAAAAAAAAAAGGAGAATGTAGTATCCTGAAACCAACAATAACAGAATGTCATGGCTACCCCTAGGCCCAAGAGGCCTTGCAGAGAGCAAGCATACCAGGTATCCAAATTAGTCACTCTCCTAACACAGCAACCTTTGGGAGTGACCTGACAAGGAGAGAAATGGAGAATAACTATTTAAAATAATAATCTCAACAGAACTAGGAGTAGAAATAAGATAAATTCAAAATATGCCCAGATAATTTAATATGTTCAGCACTATAAATTAAGGAAGAAGCAGAGGAGAAATGGCTGTAGGACCCAGGAAACTGCCTCCTGGTGCTTTGGCCAAGACACAGGGAGCGCTGGGACAGAGACTCTGAACCCACCCACACTATTTAACCTAAATGCAAATAACGGCATGATCCGTCTTTTTAATGCATCTGTAACATTAACCAACACATGTCACGGGCTGGGAATAAAGCAAGCCACAGTAGTTTCAAAGGACTAGAACCCGAAGCATGCTTCTTGACCATAATGGAATTAAAGTAGAAATCGGTAACAAAAACAAGTAAATGGAAGATCCCAAACATTTAACCATCAAGCTAGAGACTTTAAAAACACAGAGGAAGAAACCACAATGGAAACTGTTTTCATTGAGAAATGAGGCAATGATCAATTAACCATGTCTCCTGCAGACAAAGAGGAAGCAGCATGACATGGAGATGAACCAGGCATTTAATCATTTCTGCCTTAGAAATCGTGAGCTTGTCCATCTTTGGCTACAGTGCTAGACCTGGGAGCCATCTAAGCCGCTCTGCCTTACACAGTTCCTAACTGTCTGTTCTCCACTCTCCCTGCCTTGCACAGCTGCCAGTGGACTATCGCCAGTTACCCACAGTCTAGAGACAGCTTTACTTCAACCTGAGAAAAAATGGAATCTACTCTCTGCCTGCCCAACCATCTCCAGCCAGCTCTGCCCTTGCATTCCTGCTTCGGTGACTGAAGGAACCTGCAGCCTTCTATACATCTCACAACTTCTTTCGCTCAGTTGCTCCTCAGAGAGCTTCGTCCTGCCCTGAATCTTTGCCAACTTTCCTCTGACGCCATCTCCTTTTCCCTCATGACCATCCTGTCCCATTCCTTTCTGTAAGCATTTCTCGTGTTGTGTTATAATTACTGAATGTAGAAGCTGGAGGGACGGTTGGCCACTTGCTGCTCTTCCAGAGGGCCCAGGTTTCATTCCCAGTACCCACTGGCAGCTCCCAACTGTCTTAAGCTCCAGTTCCAAGGTATTCAGCGCCCTCTTCTGGCCTTCACGGGCACTAGGCAGACAAGTGGTACACATGCATACAGACAGGCAAAAAACAAACAAAAAAACTAAACACATAATTGGTTAATTCTTTTTAAAATTAAGAATAAGTACTCACTGGCTTTTCTATTTGTCAGTGCCCTTGGGATGAAGCTATGTGAGCACTTTCTCAGGGAACAGAGCACAGCAGTCTTTCAGAATCCATTTTCAGACTTTCACGTCCTTGTATTCCCTGACTTATTTTGCCACAGTATCAGGGAGGGCATTGGCTAAAGGAACATATATGTGCATGGTCGAAACTAAGCATCCTTCGAACACTATAACAATATTCAAGTCAATGTAAATAAAGTTGTCTCTAGATATTAATGTTTATACTAGAAGCAAAGATTTGCTTTAGAACTATTTTGGTTTGTGCTGGCTTGTGTCAAATAAAGCATATTATAGAGTGGAGAAATGCATATTATCAAGAAGCCAAGATGGGAAATGTCAGACGGCAAAGCATAGAAAACCTCAAACACAGGGTTTGGTTTTTTGGATTTTTTTTTTCACACTTGAAGATAAGTTAAATGTTCAGCTTCTCTCATACTACTGCTTTAAAGAAGAAAGAAGAAAGAAGAAGAGGAGGAGGAGGAGGAGAAAGAAAGAAAAAAGCCACTGTTGAGGGCCAACAAGATGTAATGGAATGGGCCTGGCGAAGTGCTTGCCACTAAGCCCGGAGACCAAAGCCAACTCCTGAGCCTCCATGGTGGAAGAAGAGGACCGACTCCTGAAGGCAGCCTGAGCTCTGTGCACATGTTCACACTCACACAAAAAATAATAAGCTATCTTAAGAAGACCACTGAGGGCTGGAGAGATGGCTCAGTGGGTAAGAACACTGACTGCTCTTCCAGAGGTCCTAAGTTCAAATCCCAGCAACCACATGGTGGCTCACAACTATCTGTAATGGGATCCAATGCCCTATTCTGGTGTGATTGAATACAGCTACAGTGTGCTCATATAAATAAATCTTAAAAAAAAAAAAGAGGACTACTGAACAACTTAAACATTTCATATATTGATCATGGATGCCGATGCATTTGATGTAATGAGTGGCTCCTGGTAGATGACTACAAAAATGTTCACAATGCTCTGTCTAAATACCACAGGGAACATAGGTGTTTCACAACAAACGTGTACCTTTCAAATAGACAGGCAAAAACATTCTTGAATAACACAGTGAAATATTCAATCCCATTAGTTATTCCCCATCACATACAACTCTATTTTCATGCTTTTATTGTGAGAACGATGAACTCCAGCCACTGAACTAATTAGTTTTCTGCTTCACTAAATACATCAACAGTATGGACATGAAGCTTTAAAAATCAACTAATTTATTTCCAATTCTTGTGATTTTCATCTAATTATTTCTCAAACACTGTCAATGTAGTTTATTACACATTTATTAGAACACCATGCCTCTACCCAAATTCTTAATTCATGAAAATCTTACCTTAATAGTATATTATTTTTTCAATTTTTAAAAAGATCAAAGGTACAAAATCACTTATTATGAAATATATTAGCAATGTAATGAATACATGGCATATATAAAGAAAAGAATCACAAATATAACCACAATATTCCCTTACTTTTGGCTTTACTGGTTTTAGTAAACCAGTTTTACAGAAATCCCATAACTTATTCCTCAATAGTTTTTGAAAATTCCATTCCCTAAACTATATTACACTCCTTTTAACTAAAAGGTGTAACTGCCACAGACCAATGTGATAAAGGCAGTGCCTCAATTGACTTCAGTTTGTATCAAATTAATAAAGTCAAACCAGCTCTATGTCTGTTACTGACAAAATTAAATAAGGCCATAATCAACTTGCCAATTAATATAGATCAACATATTATTGTTGACATATAATTTAGAAAGTCTGGAAAGATGTAATTGACATTGCTACATTGGAATTACTCACACTACCACAATAATTAACATCCAACTGGGGAATAGGAGTTGTATTAAGAAGTTAATTAATATTAAGTAATATTTAGCTGAGAAAATAGTTCAAGTCATTGAAGAGTATCTTTCCAAATAGTTATCAAATTCTGTAACACTGATGTCATGCTGAACAACTAAGCACTATAATAACATAAAGGTTTAAAGAAGTCTGGGGGGGGGAGTTGTTGCAGAAAAGTAATATAAAAATAAAACCTCTAAGAGAAAGGCATATTCAGAGAAAATCCTAAAGTACACGTAAAGCTGGGATACAAACTCAGGGAGATATGGAGTAAGGAAGGTCTCATGGCCAAGAACCCCCAGCTTCTCCAAACACTGGCAAAGCAACCACTGGGTCCTCTACTTCTACTAAGAGACATGTTCAAACGAATATGAAACAGAAATCATCTAAACTGTCAGTGTTTACGGTCTACTAAAACAATATCCTCTGCTACCATTTGTACCAATAAGGAGAACTTCTGGGTAGCAACCTAAAAATGTACAAAACACACATATTTGCAAATCCTTTCAGCAGATGAGACAAATGTTTGAAGACTTGAAGACTACTGTTTAGTTTTCAAGAGTGTTTTTCTTGTTAGAGGGTAGATGGTTTAATCATCACTATATCCTGTGCCAAATATAGTATTTCAAACTCTAGATATTCAACAAATGTTTGACAAGTGAACAAACGACTACTTTTAAAATAACTACTGTCCTCTGAGACAGTGTCTTTAAGGCCTGAAGAGCAATTCTCTGCATCTTTTGAGCACATACTATCTATGGGCATGCTCATAGTCAAGCCATTTGAAACAAGTTTACTTAAAGGAGGTGGTTTAAGGTGGAATGTGAAAACCAAAGGGTAACATAATTTATGCAGAAGAAGCCAATATAGGCTTTTCTTGGGGACAACCTTTTTGTTAATTCTAAGTTCGCACGTGTGAATAATCCCAAAGGGGTGACACAAAGTTCCAGGCAGCCCAAGGCACCATTGCAATGCTTTACATTAAAAAAAAAAAATCAAAAATTAAAGAAAACCATGTGTGGTGATCCACACCTTTAATCCCTGCATCAGAGGCAACTGTTTCTCAGTGAGTTTGAGGCCAGCCCGGTCTCCATAGTGAGTTTCAGGCCAGCCAGGACTACTAGAATCCTATCAAGAAATATAGAGGCAGAGCAGGCATGGAGGCACAGCTTCTAATCCCTGCACAGCAGAAATATCGAAGGCAGAAGAATCAAAAGTTCAAGGACAGCCTTGGCAACCTACAAAGTTTGAAGCTAGCCTAGACTATGTGAAATCTGCCTCAAAAAAAAAAGTATTAGGGAGGAGGTGGACTTAAAATTAGGCTACTCAGTGATGGCTACTAGAGTAGTAGTCTATTCTAGAATAATTACTACTACTAGAATAATTAGAGTGGCCAGAATGAGCCCATTTTAAAAGTACAAAAACAATATTGCTGATATTTAACTGCACTTATATAACAAATACGCAAATAAATCACATATTAGCTAAATCCATATATTTTACAAAATTGTCACAGATATCTATAGTCAATTATTATATGTCTCTTTAAGACATGGATGAAATTTTTAATTAAAAATAATTCAAGGCTAAAACCTTCCAAATGAAATTAAATTTAGAAAATATTTAAAGTAAGAAGTTTTAATCTTACTTCCTAGAATATTTCTTATTGGATTTCTCAATATAAAACAACTTCTATGTTTAAGATAATAAAAAATAATTAAACTTTCAGGAACCCATTTGGCAACTTACTATGTAGACCAGGCTGGCCTTGAATTCAGAGCTATCCATCTGCCTCTGCCTCCCAAATACTGTGATTGAAGGTGTGGCGCCATTATTTTAATCTGGAATGTGTGTGTGTGTGTGTGTGTGTGTGTGTGTGTGTGTAAATGTTACTACAGAGCATTCAGAAGGCAGAGGCAGAAGGGTCTCTGTGACTTTAAGGCTACCTTGATCTACATAGGGAGCTCCAGTATAGCCAGGACTATATAAAGAAACCCTGACAAATAAATAAATAAATAAATAAATAAATAAATAAATAAAATGTTGCTACAGTAATAATTTTAATTTAATTGTTTGTTAATCTCTGAAAAAATGGATATCCTGCCCAGATACTTCCAGATCTTCAGCAATCTCAAAACTGCTGTGTACTAGTATTTCAGCATATATATAGCAATGCTGTGGTACATGCTTACAGTTCAGACTAGAAACCACGGATTCCATCAGTGAACACACCAACTTTTGCCACACTTGGCACTCAGTTCTGTGAACCTAACTCAGGATACAATTGTAACGTTAAAGTCAACTTGGACTTTAAGCTGAGGATACCTTTGTACTGTGAGTCCTACACAATGAAAGCCCACGCTATTTGACTTTTTAACAAGTAAATCGCAGCCAGTCACAGTAGCTTAGTTACACTCAATCACCAGCTGTCAACTGCTCAGAACGGCTCAAATAAAACAAGTGCGGATCATAGCCAAGCTGCTCCCACCTCTTACTTCTGTGATGGAAGCTGCTGGCCCACACTGTCCAGCAGGTCTCTCTGACTACCTGCTGCTTTGAGCTGCCAGTTTTATTAAACACAAATTGTTTTGAGCTTTTATTTTAGCAGCAGCATGGGCAAGTTGGCTCAGTTCAGGGTTCTCAACCGTTATGGTTTTGACATTTTAGAATGGTAAGTTCTTTGTTTTGAGATGTTATCCTGTGCTACCAACTCTCAGCCACAAGAGCACCCGAGTCCCACTGATGCCAACGGCATCCTTCTCCTTGGGGTCATCTCAGGTGAGCACCCGAGTCCCACTGATGCCAACGGCATCCTTCTCCAACGGCATTGCCAAAGTCCCCAGGGTACAGGGAATCACATCAGGTCAAAACCAACAGTTCAGTGACATCACTTTTGCTTTTTGTTTTTTGTTTTTTTTTTTTTGTTCTAAAGACTGGATCCAGAGCTTTGCGCATGCAGGCAAGCGCTCTCTCTCTCTCTCTCTCTCTCTCTCTCTCTCTCTCCTCTCTCTCTTTCTCTCTCTCTCTCTTCTCTCTCTCTCTCTCTCTCTCTCTCTCTCTCTCTCTCTCTCTCTCTCTCTCTCTCTCTCAGCTATCTCCCCAGTCCACATCACTTTTTAAGAAGAATGTAAAACTTAGAGCAGATAAAAAGAACTAAATGTATCAACAATGTCCATCCTGCATCTATGTGCTTCTAATACGAATCTTTCTAATGATTTATATGGTTACAACTGTTCTGAAATCTTATTGTTAAATTATTTGATACAGAACAAAACCAGAAGATCCTCAGAGTCTAATAATCTGCTACAGGTCAAAGTAGCCAATGAATTCCGTGAGGTTCGATATCTGGTAAATACAGAGATAAGACTGAACCAGACAATCCATAGACACTTTCTGCTTGTTTGTATGTGACGGTGTCTGCTGTGGACCACATAATGATCTTGAAATCATGCCTCTCCTATCGCAGCCTCTCTAATAGTAGGATTGTTTATTTGATGTTTTTATACTATACTATGGTTTTCACAACAGCTTACATATTTGAAAATTATTCATAAAGCCAAAAGAAACGTAGACAACTAATTTGGGAGGTGGCATGTAAGAGAACAACAAAGAGTAAGACCGAATGTTTTGTTTGATATTTATAATTATTGTATCAATTTTGAAGAAGATGACCTTATAAGATACTCTTTTTCTGAGATGAATGCTTTTCAAAATCATCACAGCCAATGAACCAGAATCTTACCCTCACCTAATGTCTGTGCCACCCTCCAAGAAGAACCATTGTTCATTGAAACAGTTGATGAATGACTTCATGGATAGACCATCTTAATACACACACCGTTTATTAAATAAATGTACCCTGTTCCCTGTGGGTTGAGAATGAAGGCAAGCACTCAAGTCGAATAGCTTTGACCATAGCAAGAAATCTGTATCCAAATAATTGTGCCTACAATTCATTCCTTAGTGCAGCAGAACTGTCAACTCTTAGCTTAGCTACTATGGAAGTAAAATCCTTTGGTGATGTGAGGGACATTGAAGTACAGCCTTATTACAATGAATTCCAATGTCTAAAAATTGTTCTTATTTTGGGTTTGTACTACAGTAAGAGCCAAGATTTTTATCTTAAGTAAAAACAAAACAAACAAAAAGACTTTATCTTTTTATGTTCATTTAATAACATGTCCATCATCTTTATGATTGGTATGAATATAATAATAAAAAATAAAGTAAAAAAATAAAATTTAAATTTCTAAAAAAAAAAGAGAGAAAACAACTAAACCAAAATAGTTATTCTCAGTTGAAACCAGAATTCTGAATTTTTCCTCCACAGAGTCACAAGACTATTATCATTATAGCCCAAGGACAATCTTTAAGTTACAAAACATGTATAAGAATGAATATCGTTTTTACTGTTTTATATAAAAATAGTTAAAATAGACTTTTATATGTTCATGAATAAGAAACTGATACAATAAATTATAGGGGTAAATGTCTGAAATCCATACCTAATTAAAGTGATCATATAGGGCAATATTATGTTAAAGTTCCCAATCATAGATATGATAACTTACAAAAAAATATATGACCCAATTTGCACAAATACATAAACCTGTACAGTTAGATGTTTATAATCTGACAGAACCAACACCAAAAACTGAAGATTATTGATGTGTTGAGAGGACTGTTTTATAGGATTTAGTTTTCAATTTTCTACATGAAAAACAGCTTATGCAGGAACATTTTATTGTTTGTATAAACAAATCTATTTCACAGCGAGACATCATAAGGAAAAAGCTGTGAAATCTACACAAGAGCAAACGGTGGCAAAGGGAAGCCGTGGGTTTAAAGGACTGTCTCCAAGCTCATGCATTTCTGAGATCCAGTCCTACTGAGACAGCTTGGCCCCATCTTTGATGATGTCACAGTGATCCGTCAACTCCTCTGTGATAGCCTCCTTGCTGACTGATCATTTGTTTCTGAAACCTTGAGATACCACTACCACTAATTAAAGCATAGAATTTACAAGTTATAGATTCCATCCCATCCAATAGAGATGGATGAAAAACAGGAGCTGTGAGGAGAGTTCTTGGTTTGCTCGGGTGGGTTTGGGGTGGTTTGGTTTGGGCTTTTTTAAGACAGATTCTCTCTACATAGAGCTGGCTCTGCGGGACATTATAGACCAGGCTGGCCTTGAACTCACAGGGCTGGGATTAAAGTTGCCCAACTTCTTTTTTTACTTTTCACATAAATGACCTTTTCCCCCTTGGTATCCGGCTCAGTAAAGGTACTATCATGAGAGCCAGCAAAACAATTGCAACCTCTCATAAAAACACTCTCTGTGAACTTTAACCTAGTAAGCCACTGAATGGTTGTTAGGCACAACGTGTTGGCAGGTACCAAAGGAACATGCAGAAAGCACAGGCATACAGGGCAGGAGGAGAAAAGTCTATAACTTAAGTTTGTTTTTCATGTACTGTGTTCTTTTGTCACACACTGCTAGGAAGGGATGCCGACTGAGGACAATGTAAGTCTGGTCACATGTTGGACTACGGCTGAGAGTCTTTCCAGTCCACACTAATCCACCACAGGCTGCTGCTTCCTGCACTACTACAGTGGCCTGAGTGTGACCTCTGATTCCAACAGAGCCACTCTAACCTTGAAAGCCTTAACCTTACGAGGCTGGATACCCAAGAGTTAATCTTTCATTCTGTCACAAGGGCTCTTATGCCCAGGTCTCTGCTGAACACTCAGCTTTGTTTATCCACAGTTCTCAGCTTCAGTGTTAGAATCCTTGTTATAGCGAGGCATATCAGTAAAAAAAAAAAAAAAAAATCTTTTTTTCATTTTTTAAAAAACCTCTTTTCAATTAAATGTTCTATCTGCCGACTTGTGGCTCTGATAGCTAGCTAGAGAGTACTCAAAAACAAAAACAAAAACAAAAACAAAAAAAACGGAGTCTACCCAAAACTGCTGAACCCCAAAGCCTGTCAAATTGTGCCACATTCTACCCTCGACGTCTGCCTTTTATGACAGGGGTGTATTATCATCTGGACTGGTGAACTGATGGATTTATTAGATGAGATGACATTATCTGGAGATGAAACACACCAGGTGAGCCTAGTGAGACAAACTAGAATCTATCTTTGAAAAGTAGGTCTTATCCCTGATTCCTCTCTCTCTGCCAGGCCCATTTGCCACTTGAGTTTCTCTGCCTCAACACAGGCCACAGCGACTGAAGTAGCGAGAATACAGTGAAACATCCGTAACTGCGAACCAAAGGAAATCTTTCCTTGTTTTAGGTTGTCCTTTGAATTTTGTCACACAGATAGTGAGTACCAGAATGGAAAGCAAATAAATGCTCTAGAAGTTATTATAATCGAGGACAGGCAAGTTTTGAATTGCAATTTCACCATGGGATCCTCGGGATGGCACTTTTTTTTTCTTTCTGGGCCTCATTCATTCTGACTATAGTTTAACTAAATCTATGACTTTCCATTCTAAGGGTGCATGAAATTGAGTCTTGTGTTAAAACTGAGAAGGAACATGGGCACAGGTTCTCCAGCAAGAATGTACACGTGTCTATGCCATCACGAGCCCTAGTTGGCTCAGGACACAAAACAGGCTACCAAGCCCTTGGGAGTCAAAGATCAAGGTCAAGCGGGAGTTTTAAGAGCCCCCAAAGGCTGCTGCATAAACCTCTTGGGTGTCCTCTAGTCTGTTAGGATTCTTGAACTACAATCTCCAGCGGGAGAAGAAAGCTGTGCTCCTAGACACCAGAGACCTTAGTCCGGACCCCTCGGGTTTCAGAGTGGAGCCCAGGGGGCGCCAGCGCCTTGCCCCACATCACACAGCAGCGAGGGCAGCTTCAGCGGCGGCGGTGGCAGCAGCGGCAGCAGCAGTAGCAGCAGCGAAGCCGGAGGGCCCAGTTACCTGAGTCGGTCACCCCAGCGTGCATCAGTCTGACCTCCAGCCGCTGCGGGTCCCCGCCCGGCCTGCCCCGCAGCACCTGCCGCAGGAGCAGCCGCACGCGCCGCGAGGCCGCGTCCCCCAGGCCGCCGGGGGCTCCAAGGAGGAGGAGGCGTGACTGCATGGTGCCGGAGGCACGCGTGGGACCTCCAGAGGCTGCGGACAAGCGCCGTCCCCGGACGAGGCTGGAGTCGGTCGGCGAGCGGGACAGGAAGCAACTGGGAGGCGGGTCCGCCGGAAACTCCTTCCCCCGGCTCGCCGGGCTCCGCCATGTGGGCCCGGCCCGGGGCGGAGGGCAGGCCGAGCGCCAACCGGTAGGATCGGCTACCCGGGCCCAGCGCGCCGCCCCAGGCGTGGTCACCCCAGCGACACCCCTAGCTGGGGAGATGCCAAAGACCTTTAGCACAGTTGAGCGCTTGCCGTGTTTCTTTCTTGGCTGCTAGCCCACTGTGTTATGATGCACTGTGGGCTTTCCCCTCAATACGGCTTCAGATCTTTTTTTCAGGATTGAGAAAATATACAAGAGATTCTGCAACTCCACCTATTTTAATTCGTTGTCATCTTCCCAGGGTTTCCACAGGACAGGAATTGAAAGCCTCTGTTTAACCTTCCTCTGCCGCTCCAGTTTTATCATCTTCTAAACTGCAAGAGGTAATTTTACATTATAATGGTGAATGAGAAAAAGTTCATCTACCAGAAGGATATAGTCAGGCTACAAGGCAAGGGTTATATAAACATAATTTATGTCTTTAGTGAGCAAAAAGTAGGACACTTGACTAAGGCTCCCTCCCTTGCGTGCATTCCAAAAGCAGCAGCAGCCTTCCATAAAGCAAACAAAGCTTAATTTAATTATGCTGCTTCCCCAAAATGTCAAGAGTGAATTAACAAAAGCAAGAAGTTTAAATGAAGTTCTGCACAATGAAATCAAACAGGATGCGGGCCTGGCTCTCAGCGAAAGGCCGTGCCAATTCGAGACCTACCTGTATCTTACATCCACACTGTGCACCCACCTACCTCCCGAGTGCTTAACCTTACTGAGGAACTTGAACTTCGAAGTGAATGGAGGCGGTGTGGGAGAAATAATCTAATCGAGTTTGGAGAAAGTGAAAATAAAGGTAGTGAATATTGAAGTTGTCAAATTCCATGGAGACATACTCACTATTTCACAACCACACCTGTTAGTTCTCAAACCTGGGACAAACTGCGGTCTGAGGTGCCAGTTAAAAGATAAAAAGCTATCTGGGGTACCTATTAACACAGCAAAGCGGGCACTGGCTGCCAGGTCATCCTCCCACTCACTGCCTACCTATTACAAGTCGTCCTGGAGGAGGTACTCAGACCTCTATCCTGGATTCTCCAAAACAGAGGCTGTGCTGCTTTTCCCGCAGCTGCTATTCCCTACACAATCCAGCCGCTGTGACTACTCTGTTCCTCTTTTGGTGTCCTGGTCTCCTGGCTTCCAGGCTCTCTTCCAGATCCTCCTTCACACACACACACACACACACACACACACACACACACACCACTCTGGACCCTGACAGATGCCTCTCCTCTGAGAGTTTTCCCCCTCACATCTACAATAAACCTTCGCCTCCATCATACCCAGGGGCAGTCATGCCCCCCTTTTATTTCCTCTTTTCTTTGCCGTTCCTTGTTTTTCACTCAACCCCTATGTGCCTGGGAATGGCAAGCATGTAAGCAGCACAGAAACTTACAAATTGCTTCTCCCCGCCCCCTGAGCCTGAGATAGCCAACCACTGTTAAAGTGAACGTGATTGGATCTGGACTTGACGAAGAGACAAGCCTCTGTGCTGTCTAGGAGGGCATTTGAAGGAAGGAGTAAGTAAGAGGGGAAGATTCTCCCACCCAGCATGAGCAGTGCCTTCCTTCCCTAGGAAACTTAGAAAGAGTTGGCAGGAAAAAGCCTTTCTCTTGCTTGCCTGTCTCTGCCTCTTGCTGATGAGGACAATATGTCACTGCCATCAGAATCCAGCGTCTCCAACACAGACTGAAGACCAAGCGGCTTGGCAGGAGTCCTCCAAACCTTGCCCCACCAGCAGGGAATGCTGAGGCACCCAGCCCTGTGGTCTGTGCAGCTACCAAATTCTCCATTTCTCTAATGCACAGACGACCACCATTGGATTTCCCAGATCCTGTTGTGTAAACTCATCTAAACACCTTTGTGAAACATACGTTCATTCCATTCTTTCTGTTCTAAAGAAACTTGACTAATACAGAGCACATACTCTACGTCAGGAAATTGTGCTAAGCACTTTAATTAACAATCCTGTTTGACACATTCACAAATAGGAAGTACTATGGCCTAACTGTTTCAGTTAGGGGTACTATTGCTATGATGCAACACCATCACCAGAAGCAAGTTTTGGCAGGTGGTGTGGGGGGAGGGCTTATTTCAGCTTACACTTCCGGGTAGCTGTCACAGACCACTGAGGGAAGTCAGGATAGGAACTAAAGAGGACTGGAACCCGGAGGGAGGAGCTGATCCAGAGGTCATGGTGCTGTCGTTCATTTCTTTCCCTGACTCGCTCAGCCTGCTTTCTTACAAACCCAGGACCACCAGCCCAGGGGTGGCCTCACTCATGTGGGCCTCACACATCAATCACTTATTTAAGAAAATGCCCCCCACAGGCTTGCCTATGCCATGATATTATGGGAGCGAGCATCTTCTCCATTGAGATTCACTCCTCTCAGATGACTGTAGCTTGTGTCAAATTGACACAAAAGTATCCAGCACACCTACATTTTAGAGATGAAGAAACTGAGGCTCTGGTAGATACCACAGTCAAGGAAGGCATCCTGACTTAACCAGTAAGTCTCAGTACAAATCTCAGGTTGGGGGTTGGAATGTAAGAACAATCCAAGGCAGTTTAACAAAATCCATGATTTAAGTGCTCTCAGAGTTGAGACAATGAAGAGATTGAGACAGTGTAGCACATTCAGCCATTGACTGTGAGACCATGGCATCCCAGCCAACACAGAAAGCAGACATACCAACAGGTGTACAGGGACTGATGTGTGCAAGATGTAGGCTCAGGGCTCTCAAGCAATGCTACACCAGGTAAGACCAGTGAGGTTTCACAGAGAATACAGTGTTGGAACTTGTTCTTCCAGGACATGCATGAGTGACCATCTGTCTTTTCAGAATATTCAGTCAGGGAAGTTGTTCCTGCTTATTTATATAAAAACACAAAAGACATGCTGTACTCTAATGCTGAATTTTAAGAACATACTGAAGACCTATAAAATAGCTCAGTAGGTAAATATATTTGATGCCAATCATGTTATTTTAAATTTGATCCCCATGGTGGAAGAACAGTCTCCTATGAGTTGTCTTCTGACCTTTATACCTAAGTCATAGTACACATACACACACATACACAAACACACACGCACACATACACACAAACATAAATCAATAAAATATAATTAAAAAACCACTGAAACCAAGACATCATGTCAATTTACAGGAAGTTGTAATACACACAGTAAGAGGAAATGTCATGAGTTAAGAGAAAATTTCTGATAGGTGTATGCAGAAAATTAATTGTAAGCATGATTTCAACATCGATTGAACCATACAACTTCAGCTTTATATCAGACATTGCTAAAAAAAAAACTATATACTATTATCATTATCATTATTGTTTGTTCATTTGTTTGTTTATTACAGTTTTTTGAGATAGCATTTCTCTGTAAAACCATCCTAGCTGTCCTGGAACTCACTTTGTAGACCAGGCTCATTTCAAACTCAGAGAATTTCCTGCCTCTACCTGTCAAGGCTAAGATTAAAGTTGTACACCACCACATGTCCATCTTCTAAAAACTCTTTCTATTGTCTTATATTTTATATATGGACAAATATAGGAATATGGGAAATAAACATAGATGTGTGTGTGTTGTCAAAATGGAGAGCCTCAACTTAAAAAACCCAGTCATGTTATGTGAATATGTTTTTGTTTTAATCCCAGGAGTGGGGTTAGAGGCTGTGTCACATGAGGTGATTATGATTTGCCTAGTGCACTAGCAGCAGATAGTTTAACTCCAGGGAATCTTAACAAGGTATAAATGGGAAAACCCCAAGAGGGCCTTGCAGGTGGCTGCTGGCTCCTGTTCCTGTGGCTTGTCAAGTGGTCATGAGGAAAGATACAAGATGCAAAAATTGTTTATCATGATGACCAAACATCCGACTTGCTCCCAAGGAGCCCAGTGTCCCTAATCAGCGAAAAGTTGTCTGAAGAAGTCTGTGATCCCTGTCCTCTCTAACTTTCTTTCTTTTATACCTAGTGTGGGGGGTTGGAATGGATCAGGGTAAAATAAGTGTTGGATAGGTCATAGATATAAGAACCCAATAAAAGAGCTAAAAGGAATATGACAGCAGAGGAATTTAAATACAAGAATCACATGGATGAATTATCAAGCGATTGGTGAAAACCGAAAAGAAGAAGAAAAGAGAAGATTCAAAGTTAATTTATGATTGTGATTCAAAGAAGACCAGATTCTGAAGGAGAGGGATATCCCTCTGAGAAAAGCTGATTTAAAAACAGAAACATTTGACATTAAAAATGTGAGTGGAATAGAAACAGAAAAGAAAGGTAACTAAAGAAATTTGGTTTCCTCTAAGTAGTGCCTTCCACTCCTCAATGTCAAAATGGAGCATATACTACAGGTGAGCTTAGCAGCACCAAGTTGGTTGTCTAAAGCCATTAATAGTTACTTCAGGGTTTTATTGTTGTTGCTGTTGTTTGTTTGGTTGGTTGGTTGGTTGATTTTGGTTTTTCAAGATAGAGTTTCTCTGTGTAATAGCTCTAGCTATATGGATTTACTTTATAGACCAGACTAGCCCCCGAACCCACTGAGATCTGCCTGTTTCTATATTCGAAGTGCTGGGATCAAAGGCAAGGGTCACCATACCAGGTTTGCTATTTCAGGTTCTTAACAGACAACAGTTCCATTCCTTCTTACTGATAGACTTAGAAGAAAATATGATCAAGGTGTAAAAAACGCTTTGAAACAGTAGATGTACACTGAAGAGTTGCATGCAAAGACTGCTGACATGAGATGCCATTTGCTATTTTATTTGTTTATGAGGGAAAGGGTGAGATGTTATTTGTAGACTGCGGGTTTTCTAGCATCCCTGATCCCTGACCCAACATTCATGCACTGTACTTCAGTAGAAGTCACTGGGCCAGTGACTATTAACACAAACCTTCCCTTGATTATAGGGTTTTGCCTGGGGCAAAAAGAATGGCTCTCTGTATTTGCCTGGGTGCACTTACGGTCCTCTCCCTGTTGCTTACCACTATTTCTAGATAAATTGCTGTAGTCATTGTTCCTCTCTTTTTGGCCTTGTTCAAACGAAAACTCTAATTGTATTAAAGGTTCTTTAGAAGTCTCTCTATTATAGTTTCCTGAGTGAGCCACAAGGCTGTTATCAGCCTTCTTAACCCCATAAGTTCCTGCTTTTCTCCAAGAGGAAGTGACTGTGACACAGGCAATCCAACCCCTTGGTCCCCCTTGGAAAACTCCCTGCACTTGCTCTTGGGGATGGGCAGGGCATTATACCTGAGAGAACTAACTGCCTTGGCATTCCCTTTAAGGCCAAAAAAAAAAAATTGTTCTGCTCTCTTTTATGTTGCACATTCCCATCCTGCCTCCTGATATACTATAAAGTTGGATGCTGTGCTTGCTGGTCAAGGCATAGGGTCAGAGTCTTCGGAACATGGAATGGATGTTCCTTTTGTCCATTGTTGCTTTGTCCCAGGCTGGCCTTAAACTCAGAGATATGCTTGCCTCTGACTCTTGGCATTAAAGGTGGGTACCACTTGGCCTGGGCCTAAGCTTTTCACGGCCACTATGCCTACTTTCTCACTCTAGTAAGAGAAAACACCTTTCTTAACAACATGTTAATACAGGCAATTGCTTCTTGGACTGTTTGACATCGTATCATGTGAATTTCTTTCTTTGTTCAACATAGAGTTTTCTATTATTTTTTAAAATATTTCAACCAGGTAATAAGTGAGGATATAAGAATTGCTAGCATCTTGGCTTTTAAGCTAAGATCAATGGGAAACACAAACACTTTATATAGTAGTAGGGTGCCATGTGGTGTTTTGAATACGTAAAGGTCCCTGTATTAGTCAGGGTTCTCTAGAGTCACAGAACTTGTGGAACATATAGTAAGAGAGTTTATTGGAATGACTTACATTCCACATTCCAACTAACCCAACGATGGGCAGCCGTGAGTGGGAAATCCAAGACTCTAGTAGTTACTCCTTTTCAGCAGGCTGGATGTCTCAGCTGGTCTCTTAAAGAAGTTGGCTCTAATGGATGAGATGGCAAGGAAGTGCAAGCAGGCAAAGAAGAAGGAAGCCGTCCCTCCTCCATTGTCCTTATGTAGACCTCCATCAGAGGCATGGCCTAGATTTAGAGGTGAGTACCACCCACTTGGACCTAAGCTGCTCTTTACTTGGAATTTGCTCTGTCCCACGTGGCCTGGAACTCAGACCCATCCTTGCCTTTGCCTCCTGGGGTTAAAGCTGTGTACCACCTGGCCTAGGCCTAAGCTTTTCATGGCCACTGTGTCTCCAGATCCAGATCAAAAGCCTGTGTCTTCCAGGCTCGAGATCTGGATCCCAGGTGTGCCTCCATTCCTGGATGGTAGTTCATTTCGGTTATACAAGCTAACAACTAAGAGTAGCCATCGCAGTGCCTATTGATAAAGGGATGTGGAATAAGTCAGTCCATACCTGATCACTTGAACAGAGGTGTGGGGTATCCCAGAGCAAGCAGCAGGGGGCTGTGTTTGACAGCGCTGATGGAGCAGGCAGGACAATGGAAGGGAAAGGCATGAATGTTCTCTCCGTGTTTATGCTGAAGGTGTTACATGAATGGGAGAAAAAGCATGTAAGGTCCATGCTCCTCTGAAATGGTCTAGTGCACATCACTGTGAATGGCAGCCCCCAGAAAGCCACCGTGAATAAGAACAAATCTCCAGGATTTTCAACCGACCATGTTAAGAATAAATTGAACCTGACAAGATGACACCCTCAGGAGACAGTGGTGTGAAAAGAGACAGTTGAGTGACTTAAAGGGTGAATCTGGTGCTGCCTTGGCAACTAAAAGAAGCCATGAAGAACTCGGAGTATGCGGCAGAACTAATGCAGACATCTGTCATTTTATTTTGCTTAGTGTGACTGTCAGTTGGCTTTCTCTCTAGATGTGATGGTTTTGCCGGCAACACTATTCTAGGAGAAATCCATGTGGCCATTCAGACTGAAATATTCTGCCTTCTCCAAGCTGCTAAGCAGGCAGACATCAACTGATGCTCAAGAAGGTGGAACTCAAGGACATGCCAAGTCAAGGGGACTGGATGGTGAGTGTGCCTGAGGAAGGATGAAGGGCGGGTCTGGACCCACTGACCACTCCCACAGAAGATGGTCTGTGTTTGTGTTAGTCATGCTTGTGGAGGAGAAATGTGTCAATAAAATGTGGACAAACTGTCCTGGGTGCCTCTGCATGTACCCTGCACACTGTGCACAGCTTCTGCAGGCATCTCGGAGGAGAAGGCTGTGGACCTTCAAGTGAAAATGTCTGAGGGGAAGAACATCATAGAGGTCGTGTTCACTACCCTGGATGATCTCTAAGGACTACAGGTGGAGCAAAACTGTCTTAGGGTTTCCAGTATGGTGAACAGACACCATGAATAGGCAACTCTTATAAAGGACAAAATGTAATTGGGGTTGGCTTATACTTTCAGAGGTTCAGTCCATTATCATCACAGAAGAAAGCATGGCAGTGTTCAGGCAGACGGGTTGCTGGGGGAGCTAAGAGTTGTACATCTTCATGGAAAGGAAGCCGGGAACAGTCTGTCTCATGGGCAGCTAGGAGGAAGGTTTCAAAGCCCACCGCCACAGTGACACATTTCTACCAACATAGCTATAAATTCTCCAAGAAGGCCACACCTCCGAATAGTGGTATTCCCTAGACCAAGCATATTCACACCACCACAAAAAACCAGTATTTTTCTCCTACGCAACCAGCAATGGGTCCGTATAGATGCTCCTGCAGTGAGGGGACACTGTTGGGTCTAGAAGCAGAGTCCAGGTGCTTCCTCACATGCCCTTCCCGAGCAGAGCTCAAGACCCTGTGTACCAACCCCTCACAGGGAGAAAGAGTGCGCCAGTGACAAGCTCAGTTATGCTTCAAGGACATCCTCAAGGATCACCAGTGCTGTGCTCCCTAAACACCTATCTACGTGGCCAAAGCCACACGAAGGCAGCTTATTAATAAGACATGGGAGGGCTTTATATTAAGGAAGCTGTGAATTCTTCAAGCAGTGGGAGAAAGAAGTTCTCCAAGATGGAGTGACCAAGATCTGAGCTGCTGACAAAACGGAGGAATTTGGCAGACAACGAACTGGCATTGTCGTCCTGAGCGTCATAGTGATTTCCAGCATGGTCCCCAACAGTGTCTTTATTCACTGTGTGCCAAGAAGACCATGTCCCTGGACAAGGTGTACCACATTGACTTGACTTTAAGACCTTAAATCTTGTGACCACCTTTGGTCTCTGAGTGGAAATGCTTTAAACATGTCCTTAAAGGCTACACTATTGTGAGTAGAGCTGCATTTTTTTTTTCAACTAGAACCAAAGGTCACATGCTAGACTCTTTTGCTCATTCAGCTCTGTAGGATTCTGGCCTGGATTATCTACATGGAACAGGGTATGCCTTGTTATTCATGTATTTGTTAATGCTCATAAGGGTCCTTGCAGTATCTGTTCAAAACATTCTCCAGTGAGCCCCTGGAAGCTGGCATGACTGTCATTGATTAACTGGCATATGATGAAGATAGGTTTAAGGATCCCCACTGAGAATACTATCCTGATGGTTCCTGTCAAAACCAATTGTAATTTAAATAGCCATGGAAACTGATCTTTGAACCTCTAATTTTGGTTGTAGTAGAGGACAAACGGATAGATGTGGGTTCTCTTGTCTACAAAAGGGCTTGAAAGGCTCAGCAATCATCACCAGGCCTGCAGGAGTGTGATGGAGAAGGATGTGCAGAAAAGGGGCACTAGGGAATTCGGCAGTTACCCACCAGGGAGACACACCTGATCTCCACACCACATTCACAACCTCATGTACTTTATCTTAGTGAAAATGTCTTGGGGGATGGAAGGCCCTTAACATGTGTTTCTTCTTCCTCCCCAGTTTCTTTTTTGACTTTAAAACACTAAGAAGTGAAAATCGTATCCTCTTTGGTATTTTCTTGCAAAAAGTCTTTTATGACTTTTCTTTTGACAGAATCTCTCTTATACAGACAGAGTACATAGACATCCTCCTGGCTGTTCTAGATTCACTCTTTAGACCAGGCTAGCTGTGAGCTCAGAGATTGCCTCTGCCTCTGCCTCTGCCTCTGCCTCTGCCTCTGCCTCTGCCTCTGCCTCTGCTTCTGCCTATCTCCCAAATGGCATCCAGCCTTTTATGAATTTTTGAGTTGTTGAGGATGAGTCAAGACTCAAATTGACATGTAACAAGGGTCCTCATAAAGCCAAAGACATGACAAGGGAGTGACACACAAGCCCTGTGGCCAGTGCTCCATGATGGTCACGTTCTAAGTGCTGGTCCATCCATCAGGGGTTACCTTGATGCTCCCGAGACCCCATTATGATCAGTAAATTAAAATGTAAAAACTCTGAAGAATGTTTTTCAATGGAAAGGCATGAGAAGGTCATATACTGTTCATGGGATTATCTCCAACAATTGAATGGTAGGGTAAAAGAAAAGGGTGATTCCCTTTAGTATTATTTTATTAAATCACAAAGCTGACAGGTGGGAGTTCAGATGAACATGTGCTACTTTTGTAATTCAAAAGAGAAAAGAAAGAACAGTGGAAGAAAAAGAGAAATGCCTTGTCCCATTATGACTTCAACCACAGTCCCTGCAAGCCAAGTCTACAGGCCTGCAGCTCCATAAGCAGGTCTTTCAGGGCGGGGGCGGGGAGAGCAGATATTTGTTCCCATTTTAGAACTAGACAGCATGACTTAAGCCAGTGGTCTTTGCTCTTCTACTCTCCCCATCTCTTTTACTTCATAAAGAACAACAGGGTTTACACAGAGGCTGTAGAGGTGGGTAAGAGTACTAGCTGCTCCTGTAGAGGACCCAGGTTTGGTTCTCAGCACCCATAGGTGGCTCACAACTGCCCATAACTCCAGTTTCAGAAGCGTTAATGTCCTCTTCTGACCTCCAATGGCACCAGGCTCACACATATGCCAGTACATACTCATTCACATTAAATAAGGTATTTTGAAAAAAAGAGAACAATTTAGCTTACACTTCTAGGGGCCCAAGGGGGCCACCACCACTTCTGAACTCAGGATTAGGCCTGCTAGTAGCTGGCATCATACCTGGGTATGGAAGCACAGGAGGTCATTCCAGGCAAGCCAAGAAGCCAGATGGAGCCTAGAAGTCCCTTCAGAGCTAAGTTAAACTAAATGTTGTCCTTCTGAAAGTATGCCTCCTTCCAACTAAGTGTGTGCATGCATACTCACACAATCACACACACCCATCCAAAGATCCCTCTTATATCTCTATACCGGAGACCAAGCTCCCACCACATGCATCTTGTAGGCGCCCTTACACTATACATCAACCATAGCATTCCATCCTCCTGGATTTGTGGTCTTCTCACAGTCTTTCCACAGGCATCTCCCATTAACCTTCAAAGGCTTACAGGACATATCATTTGAATTTGTAAGTAAAACAAAGCCAACATTTTAATGTCTATCTGCAACTGAGGAACTCAACCATGTCCAGTAGCTATTAAACTTTGTCTTGAGAGAAAATTGAATTAACAAAAAGTAAATATGGGTGCTGGAGAGATCACTCAGCAATTAAGAGCACTGACTGCTCTTCCAGAGGTCCTGAGTTCAATTCCCAGCAACCACAAGTAGCCTGCAACCATCTATAATGGGATCTGATGCCCTCTTCTGGTGTGTCTGAAGACAGCTACAGTGTACCCATATAAATAAAATAAATAAATCTTTTTAAAATTGATGATGATGATGATGATGCAAGTACACACTCATGCACATTAAATAAAGTATTTTGAAAAAAAAAAGAACAATTTAGCTTACAGTTCTAGAGGCCCTCCCACCACATCATCATCATCATCAACATCATCATCATCATCATCATCATCTTGAGACCCCTGAGGGAGGGGTGGGCTTTAAGAGGCTCCTGAGTGTGAGGGAGGTAGAGATACAAACTACTGTCAATATCTTGGCCATAAGAACAGTCTGAGCCTCCCTGACTAACCACATCAACCCATACTGTTAAGAGCACTAGGTGTTCTTACCAAGAATCCAGCACCCATATGGTGACAATGTACAACTCCAGCTTAAGAAGCTCCGGGGCTCTCTTCTGGCCACCAGGGGCACCAGGAACACATATGATACATATATACACATGTAGTTACACACTCAGGCACACAAAATAAAGTACACACACACAATACAGCAGTGGACAGCAGACCTCTTAGAAAATGCCTAACAGCACAAACTCAACATAAGATGAAAATAATTTGTCATATTCAGACAGGCAAGTTTCACTGTTGTCAATTATGCGTGTGAGAGAGCAGTCAGAGGAAAACATTGTGGGTCTCATTCTTTCCCTCTACCTTACAGGGATGACCAAGTCAGCAGAGCAAGCATTTTTACCGGCTGAGCTATCTCAGCAGCTGGGCAAGAACTTAATAAAAATAAAATGCCTTTGTAATAAAGTTGAGCGCAGGCTAAGAGGATTATCCTATGCATTGCTAAGGATGGCTGTGAAAAGTGCTGTAGTTATTCTTGGATGCGCTTTATCAGCCCATGTCACTGACCTAGAAGTATTTTATACTCCTTTATGGGTCTAGCTGGAGGAAACAGAGATGTTCTAAAGCATTTGGGATGAGAATGTTTTCCACAACATTATTCCATAGGGATAACTAACTGAAGTTCATTTATAATTCTTCAGCCATAAAACTTTTATAATATTATGATTAAAATGTACAAAACCAAAATTAAACAAAATCATGTGAGTGAGCAGTTCAAGAATAACTATACATTTCTGTTGGATCTTCTATGTCTCAAAATGTTTCTGTTCTGAGAAGATTGGAAAGATGGCTCTGTGTTAGGAGTCTTCGCTGTTCTTGCAATGGCTCTCTGGTGGTTTATAGTGCCTACAGGCAGGCAGCTCACAGCGCCCCGTATCCCCAACACCAGCAGGCCCGACACCTCCTCCTGGCCACCATGGGGGAACACAAACACCACCCATACACATACATAAAAAATTAATTTTTCTATTATAAGAATGCACTTATTACATCCTCGAGGAAACAAGAAAAGGAAAGGGGGGAAATGTTATTCTATTTCCACACAGAGAGAATTGATGACACATTTAAATCCATGAATTTAGGACAAGTTATTATCTGAGCAATGTCAGATATCTGGACAGTCTGTTTCTGAATTCATACATCTTGCTGGCATTCTAAAAGATGTACCTAGTTTGCTACTGGGAAAAATTAAATAGGTCTCAAAAAAAAAAAAAAAAGAAAAGAAAAAGGAAAAAGATTCTCTTTCCTGCCAGGTATAATGGCTCATGCCTTTAACCCCAGCCCCTGGGAGGCAGAGACAGGTGGATCTGGTGAGTTGAAGCTAGCCAGGTCTACATGGCAAGTCCAGGGAACCAGGCATGCACAGTGAGACTATATCTTAAGAAAGAAGGAAAGAAAGAAACAAAGAAAGAATGAAGTGAAGAAAGGAGGAATGGAGGGAGTGAAACAATTTTATTTCCTGCCTTCTATGCACTCTATGCATTTAAGAATTTCACAGTAGTTTGTGCCCAGAGAAACTCGACTCAGATCCTCACAAGAATGAAAGCGGAAGGGCGCTAACTGTCACCCTGGATTGCTGCGAGCCTCATCCTGTTCAGCCAATCTGACTGTTTATTACTTGAGTCTAGAGTGCTGGACAAAGTGTGGACTGCGAAGCAGATACCCATCTCATTAGTGTGACAGTTGAAGCCAGGAACACAATCTCCACCTAAATCAGCGATTCTTAGCAATGGAGAGGTTTTGACCCTCGGGCACATGTCTGCAGACATCTCTGATGTCCTTGACTGTGGGTATGCCCTTTCTGGCATCTAGTTAGATGCAGTCAGAGACAGAGGCCAAACAAACAACCTGCAGCGAACAAGACAAGTCGTGACCACACAGAAAATAATTAGCAGGCCTACCATGCCAGTAAACTCTATGGTGAATAGTGCCCACCAGGAAGAGTAGCTAATTCAAAACAGAAACGGAACCCATCCATTCTCCTTCAAAACTTACTTTTTCTTTTCCCTCCCAAGCCCCATTTCCTGTCAATAGTAACCCACTTTATCCTGGGTGTGCTGACCCATATGTGAAATCCCAGTACTCAGGAGCTAGAGACCAAAGGATTGCAGTGAGGCCAAGGTTACCCTGGCAACATACTATCAAGCCAGCCAAATGCATTAAAAGGTGAGACTTTTAACAAAAATTAAAACCAACTAAAAAACCCATCTGTTTTCATATTTTAGGCACATTAGACGTCTTTGGCCCCCCTTCAGTGTTATACTTTTAATATAGGCAAAATCCATCGACTGTAATTCTTTCACATCCACATAATCCGTTCCCCTGGTAACACCTTAGTCAGGGCTTCAGGATCCTCCTGGTGACTTTTAATTTTTAAGATTTCTCTGCTGTCTTCTTCAGTAGGAACTTTCTATACTATGAATCTCCTGATATTTACTGCATAAAATCTTTCACTTTTTCCATTTTACCTTTACTATTGGCAGGGTGGCAGTTGATACACACCTTTAATCCCAGAAATCAGGAAACAGAGGCAGGCAGATCTCTGAGTTTGAGGCCAGCCTAGTCTACAGAGAAAGTTCTAGAACAGCCAGGGGTACACTGTGAAACCATGGCTGGAAAAACAAAGACAAACAAGCAAACAAAAGATTAACCCAAAATTCCTTAGCCATCAGATGAACCTATTCTAGCCTTTTCTTTTCTTATTCTAGAGTATCTAGTGTCTTCCATCTAGTGTCTGCCTCTCCTAGTGGACTTTGGACTCCCTAAGGTAAGATCATTGTCTAGAATCTCTGGACCCCTTTCAGCATGAACAGTCCCAATTTGATTATTGAACTAATTAAGGCAACCCCTCTAAAGGTATACAGGTCTGAGCAGGAGATGTCATCACATAGAGCACATGTTTAGAAATGTAAAATCAGGGAGGGGGGACTGGAAAGTAATATTAGCTACAGATCCAAGGTAACATGGGACCAGCAAAGCCCAAAGTACAGGAAATAGTTTGAAGGAAAACACGGCCATCTAAGACTATAACAAGAAGTTGGTGTGTGATGGCAAATGTGATGTTTTAAATTTAAATCACTGTGCTTAAGAGATCCATAAAACCAAACGCCCCTAACCTGTAAGCCCCACTTGACCAAGGACAGATAATGTCCTGGAATGCTGACGGGCTGTTCTTCTAATTGCCTGCCCTTATACAATTTTAACGAAACTTTTGTTCACGTGAGATAACACTATGTGTGTTTTCGATTCTGTAAACCAGCCTGTTTGCTGTTAGGATATGTGCTTGATGACACGTAGGCAGGAAGTACATCAGTATGTGTTCTTGTTCATGATTGCATGAAGGCAAGAAGAACTTAGCTTTGTGGATATTGCCTTTATAAGCCCCTGACTAATGTAATTTGGCATTACACCTTAGAAGTCATGAATTTGGGATTCATGGTCTGGCACCAGTATCTGAATAAAGCCTCTTCTTTGTTTAAAATGGCTGTCTCCTGAGAGGCCCTGCCAGAGCCTTACAGATATATAGGCAGATGCTAGCAGCCAACCATTGGACTGAGCATGGGGTCCCCAATGGAGGAGTTAAAGAAAGAACTAAGAGAGCTGAAGGGGTTTGCAATCTCATAGGAAGAGCAACAATATCAACCAACCATACTCCCCAGAGCTCCCAGGGACTAAGCCATCAACCAAGGGGTACACATGGCTCCAGCTGCATATGTAGCAGAGGATTGCCTTGACAGGTGTCAATGGGAGGAGAGTCTCCTGGTCCTATGAAGGCTCGATAGATGCCCCAGAGGAGGGGAATTGAGGGAGGGTAGGTGGGAGTGGGTGGAAGAACATCCTCATAGAAGCAGGGGGAGGGAGGACAGGATAGGGGTTTTCTGGGAGGGGGCAGGGAATTGGGAAAGGGAATAACATTTGAAATGTAAATGAAGAATATATTCAATAAAAAAATGTATTCATGGTGAGACTGGTGCATCTCTGAACAACCCCATAAAGAGTGGATATGGGAACTAAAAACAGGACAGCATTACAGAATATGGCAATTGAAGTTTCCATGAGTTCCAGGCCAGCAGTGTCTATGCAGTGAGCTCCAATCCAGCCAGGGCTACACAGTGATGCCCTGACTGAAACCAGACTTGTAGAAAAGTCAGGCCTGGTGGGCCACTAGTTGTCTTCACCACATCCAATGGCTTACATTCTGTCTTCTAGGTCTGTCTGCCCATCTAGTAATGTCCTTCAGCCAGGAAAATTGTGCTCAGCATCTGTAGCACAAATCTGCTGGTCACCATCTCTCAATTCATCTATAACTGGGATAAAAGGAATATCTTCTTCCTTTCTGAAGGACATCTTCAGGGGGACACAGAGCACGGGGTCAACCGTCCAAAGAGGTCATCCATACCATCACCCAGACCCCAAAGCTGATTACCAGTCAGCTCTACTCTTTCATTGTGTGTGTGTGTGTGTGTGTGTGTGTAAAAGGGGTAGGGATGGAAACAGATACAGAAATGGCAGTGAAATATCTTTAAATTTTAGCTGCATCTAAGTTTTTTCTTAATATTTGTTAGAAGTCTGATTATAATGTAAATACAATTTTCTTTGTAGAGTGTGCTGAGATTTCTAGTCTACAGGCATTTTTTAAAAATAAAAATCAAAAACAGGAAATCTAAGGTTTAGAAACCAAAGATATATATGGTTTATAAATCTAAATATATATAACTATATATGCATATATATACATATGTATATATTATGTGAATATATTCATCTCATTGTCATTATTCTTATACCAGGCCAACTTCCAATACCAGGGAAGTCATTCATGGCTTTTTCTTTTTCTTTTCTTTTCTTTTCTTTGTTTGTTTTAGTTTTTTGAGACAGGGTTTTTTTTATATATCACTGGCTGTCCTGGAACTCACTCTGTAAACCAGGCTGGCCTAGAACTCAGAAATCTGCCTGCCTCTGCCTACCAAGTGCTGGGATTAAAGGCGTGCGCCACCACTGCCCAGCTTTCATGGCTTTTTCTAAGATAGCTTCCTAGTTGTGTCATCTTAACGCCAGGTGTTTCTCCTTTACTATATCAGACAGCACTGCGGTTCCGATTGGTAAGCTTAGTTGAATGACAGCTGTCTTCCAGCTAAAGTGGGGCCTCTGTGAGAGTAGAGACTCCATCTTTGTGTGTTTTGCCACGTGTTGTCTGTGACCCCTATCAAAGTGACCTCTTCAGAGTAGAAACCTGGTAAATAACCTCAGTTTATTGAATTGATCTAAGGGCAAAGGGCTCCAACTCCTGTTATTCCTAAAGTTGAGACAGGAAGACCACAAGTTCCAGGACTGCCTGAGCTGCAGAGTAAATGTTTGTTGGCTGGATTTCTATAAAACAGGAATAATAGTTAAAAAGCATTTAGGACAATCCCCGATTTGTAGTAATCTATCAGCAAAGCTAAACTGTTATTTGTAACTAGCATTCCCAAAGGCATTCAGTATAAAAAATTTAATACAATTCAACTATTATTCCTCAGATACTTGGGAAATTCTGACACGAATTCTTTTGAAGATTTGGGTAATAAACATGAAAAGAAGGTATTGGCCAGGGGTTCATGATCAATATCAACTTATAGATGGAAAAAATGAGGATATTAGAACAAGAAAGATAGAAATTCTTTAATTTATGTTATTTTTATCTAGGATTTTTTTTAAATAAGAAAGTTAAAATTATAGATTTGTCTTTAGGTTTTTTGTTTGTTTGTTTGTTTGCTTGAATTGTTTTGTTTTTTGAAATAAGATAGCCCAGGCTGGCCTTGAACTCAGTGATTCTCCTGCTTCAGCTCCCTGAAAGCTAGCATTACAGATATGAGAATCCATGTTTGGCTATCACGGCATCTTAAAGGTACCATATAGCTTCTTGAAACTCATCCAGCTTCAGGAATATAGTGAAGTTCTTGTCAAGGTCCCATCTCTTTGAACTGTGTGTGGGAGGGGATAGGAGGCAAACTAAGCCATGGAGTTTCTCCACCACACAGGCCAGGAGAATATGCTGGGTGCTCAGGTGCATGGAAACAACCCTTCAGTTCCATTTGCCTCATTTTAATGCTAAGTCAACAACTTTGGAAATTGCACGCTCACTTTAACATTGCAGGAATGAGGACAGTATGTTAGAAAAGCCACTGGCACATGTCCTAGCTGAGATTAGGGGAACCCTGGATGGATAGAAGGCACAGGTAGATACTGAATGCCAATGGCAGTATCCAGATCACCTTTTCAACACTAGGAGGCTTTAGTCCTTCCCAATGACCCATTTTTTTTTTTTTTTGCATGTTTCTTGGGAAACAAGACCACTCTAGAGAACTTGTTTTCAGGTGAATTAGTAAAAGGTCCTGGGTATGCGCCCCCTCATCCTATTTGATGCTTATGTGGAGAATGACATTGCTGCCATCTGTCCATCTGTCACCGGACAGTCCCAGGGGAAGACTGAGAACTGCATAATGGGTGTTTATGCAGCCCACTATGAACTCATTCAGAAAAGACTATCTACTGCAGGCTACATGGATTTATGGTGTATAATACCAAGTTTTAAATAGGCAGATCCATGAAACATGGATAAATGGTTCTATCAATCTCTAAAATGATGCTACTGGTTGAAAATAATACTAACAAACCTCAGCCAAAGGGATATACACTGGCTGAACGGACGTTCTAGAGATTTCCGCCTTTGAGCGTCTTAGAATGGAAACTGGTTATTCTTCATTCTGTTTGCATTCTCACACCTGATTTTCAACCAACTGCCAAGCAATGCTGATCTAGCCAGGTCTGAACTCAAGGCAGATGATGAGCGAGACACCGATTAATTGCTTTTTAAAGAGAAAATTGTGTTATGGAGGGGGAATTTTGAAACCAGCAGCTTTGGCGGCATTCCCATCCATCAATGATTTTGTTGTCTAATAGTGTAAATGTGCACTTCTAATAGTGTAAACGTGCACTTCATGGGCACTACTGTCATCTGCACACCTAGAACGCTGGGGGAAGGATTTTAAAGCCAGTTTTCATGTCTTTCCAATGAAAGAGTCTGAGTGGAACTTCAGCCTATTTGTTAAAAGTTTAAAATACAACATTTAGGCAGACATCATGGTATGTGCCTATTAACTTCTTAGGAGGTGGAGGCAGGAGGATCTCCAAGAGTTTGAGGGCAGTCAAGAATGCATAGTGAATTCAAGGCTACCTACCCTAAGACATGTTACAAAATCCTGTCTTTAAAAAAAAAAAAGCCATGTCATAGAATAGTTAATTAACATCACATTCCAACTGATTTGTGAGAACAAACAATTGGTATCAGGGGCGACGGAAGTTGACCATTGAGTTTTAGTAAAACTTACAGGAATGTGAGTGTCATTATTTGGTAAGTGCCAACCATGTAATTGAGCATTTCACCACTGAAGGCAAACACAGTAATAAACCACAATAGAAATGGCATTTAGGCCAATGGACCACAAAACACCCAACCAAAATATTTCTGAGTGATTCAACATCCCATTTCTTTCACTAATAAAGTGAACCACGCCACTTCAGTATTCCAATGGAGCCGCTCCTTAACACTCACCTTCCGCACCCTTCTTCACGCTCCGTCAGCCACTTCGTTCCTATAAATAGAAACACTATTTATGCTTTTAGTAAAGAGAAACAAGAAATCCTACTTCCTGGGCACTTGAAAAGCCAATTGAAAGCTTTATGAATGCTTCTGTGGAGAATGGCATTGTTTCTTCTTATATCCATTTCTTGTTCTACCCAAGTTCCTAGTTCTGTATTCCTCCCTCTCTCGGCTTGACTCAGCTTCAGCCCTGTTCTTTATTGGGTCCGTCCACCTCAGAGCTGGGACTCCTCTCTCCCTAGCCCCTTTCTCTTCCTCGGTTTCACCCCTCTATCCTGATTTCATTTCTTCCAGCTTTTCTCATCTCGCAGCTCACCTTTAAGTAACCACTGAGGTAGAATCTTCCACTCCCCCGACGACTCCTGTCTTTCCTGACCTGTCCACTTGCTTGTTCAGCTCTGGGTAGCTGTCTAGGTCTAGATCTTTCTCTCTAGCACACAATCCTCAATCCTAGCTCTTCTATTTCTCTTTATCTCCTGACTTCCTCTTCATCAAAAGAAAGAAGTATTTTTGTTTGGAATGTTTATTAAATATTTACTGTACAGAAGCAGGGCAGAGGCCACTTTCTTCTCTTTTTAAAGTCTGCATTAAATTACCTGTCTATGTAGCCCCAGTTGATTGTGTTGCTGCAGCCTTTGGCCAGCAGGTTAGGGTGGGTACCAAAGTGGGTTAGAGGTGAACATCTACTCCAGAATTAGTCAGAATGTGTTTTCCCTGTGACCAGACATAGTTAATGTGTGGCCACCTCTGACTCCTAGAGAAGAATAAGGGTTTTTGTTTTGTTTTTGTTTTTAGCAAATATAAATATCATCAGGAATCTTCTGTTAGTTTTGATGCTTTATTAATGTTGGATGCATGTAGTTCATTTTTATTTTTGTTTTGAGACATGTTTTCATCATGTATCACTGGCTAGTCTGGAACTTGCTTGCAAAACAGGCTGACCTTGAAGTTGTGGCAATCCCCCTGCTTCTTCCTCCAGAGTATTGGAATTGCATGTAAGCAACACCACAAACAGCTCAATAGAGTTATTTTAAGGACAAGATTTGACTGGAAGAAAATGGTTTATCTATTGAGAGAGGTTTCCTCAGTGCAAAAAGCAATCTTAACTTAGGCTGCATAAGAAATCACTTGCAATTGGTTCGTCTCACTGTACTAGAAATAAGCATCTTATATACATATTATATATATATATATCATATGTAGTGTTTATACAACCATTATCTGAAGTTTTTCTCACAAAATTGCACTACAATTTTTTTTTAAAAGTAAATTAGAATAGCAACACACGTTTGCAATGGAGCTTGTGTGATGAAAGCACGGCTGTGGCTTCAGCAATTGCTTTTTTTTACATTGCAATTGAGAAAGACAAGAACACAGGAAGTGCCAGACTAACATGCACCTGATTTAACCCTAGTTCCTTGAAAATGGTCTTGTGGGGTATTGCTAAAATTCCTTCTCTTGAGGAGACTTGAACAATGTCTACTCCCTCTTCCTATGGTCCCAGAAACACAACAATTTGGTGAAATTCCACTAAAGGTCACTCTGAGAAACCAATTAATTTATTGGGCAATAAATTTATTATTTACAGAGCAATGGATGAAGGATTAGAGGCAGAAAGCAGCCACAATGGAAAGTCTTTTTCAGGTCCAAAGAAAACTCTAATTCCTCAAATTCCAAAAGACAGTCCATAGGTCCAGAAATGAGCTCAAACTGGGTAACTGGAGGATTTCTGGTGATGAGATAAAAACCAGTATTCCTCAGGAACTTGTGAAACAGGTTCCAACAGGAGTCCTTTCTTCATTCCTCTGGTGCCTGTCAGCATGGTGTTAAAAGCCCCTGTCATGCTCCAGCCTTCTCACCTCCTCCCTGCCTTAAACTCCCCCAGCTCACCCACTTCCTGGCTCCAGTTACTACTCATTCTTCTCAGAACCTCTCTGTTTTTGTTATACCCCCCCCCACACACACACACTTGTGTTTTTTCTGCTCTGTTCTTTATCCCCTGCTATACTCTATCTACCTCCCCGACCCTCCCTCCCTCGCAGCTAGCCCTAACCATACCCCCTCCCTCCCTCGCAGCTAGCTCTAACTGTATCCCCCTCCCTCCCTCGCATGCTCCAAAGACTATATTGGAAATGCAAATTAGACTTGGTGTTTTTTTTCTTTTTCTTTCTTTCTTTTTTTAGGGGAAGGCACAAGGTTAGGAGGGTGGACCTGGGAGGAATGGTGAGTGAGTATGATTGGGGTGCATTGTATAAAATTCCCAAATAATTAATGAAAATTATGTTAATAAAAGTTTAATTAATTTACATAGACAAGATTCACCCTCTTGTATATGCTGACAATGTTAAGCCTAAATCAAGTAAGTAAAAAAACAAATAAAGCTTGTTTAAAATCAGGTGTCCTTAATAGATTGGATGACTGCCCTCAGGCTCTTCAGAGAGATCTGCTGAATGTGGCATTTAAGGTGCTTAAAGAAAACAGGCTTCCCCTGGTAGACAAAACTATTAGCTTATGGCATCAGTAACTGACACTGTCTCCAGAGAAGGTGGGTCCCAAAAGACTCCACCCGGAGCTCACTTCAAAGGTTCTAACACTGACCACTGGGTAAAGAGCTGTCCATGCCTAGCACACACCGGGCGGGGCCTTGTTCAAACTGTGGATTGCTGGGTTGGTCGCTTTGCTATTCCGCCTTGCCAAGGTAAGTCAGTTCCTCCACCACAAGAAAATCTCTCAGACATTCTGGGTTTGGTGGCCAAAGGCTGATGCTGCCCTATGTGACAGCCAAAGACTCATGATCTTTGTCCCCAACAAAGCCATTAAGAACACTAAGGAGGATTCTCGGCTAGCTTTTCCAGTATCAGGCAAGTCTTTTATTTTAACTGACACAGAGGCCACTTCCTGATCAAATTTACCCCTCCCAGACCTCTGTGGCAGTGCTAATGGCAAGCCACACTTAGCTTTATTAGTTTAACTTCAGGAAGCCTCCTTCGCCAGCCCCTCCTTCCAAGGCTGCCACTGCATGCGCAGTCAGTCCATTGCATGAGTTTGAATGGGGCCTTCCTTTTTCTAAAGCTACTAGGTCTCCTGCTAAGAAAGGTAGACTCACAGATGGGCTTACGTGTCTAATGGACTTCACTCTGAAAAAGATAAACTCACAAAACTTGTTCCCATGTAAAAACAAACTTAAACTACCATGCTGCTCTTCAGTAAAATATTTACCTTTTTTATTCCTTTGTTTAAAAACACTTGCTTTTCAGTCTTTGCTCTCGGTAATAGTCTTAGTCAGTGCTCTATTGATGTGAAGAGACACCATGACCAAGGCAACTCTTACAAAGGATGGCATTTAATTAGGTCTGGCTTCCAGTTTCAGAGGTCTAGTAGTCCATCATCAGCATGGTGGGAAGTGTGGTAGCACACAGGCAGACATGGTGCTGGAGAGGAAGCTGTGAGGTCTACATTCTGATCCACGGGCAGCAGGTAAAGAGAGTGCCACTTGGCCTGGCATGGGCCTCTTTATCCCCAGAAGCCTACCCCCATTGACACACTCCTCCAAGGACAGGACCACGCCTACTCCAACGAGGCCACGCCTCCTATTCCTCCCAGGCATTATCACTCCCTGGCAACTGAGCATTTAAATTAAATATAGGAGCCTACGGGAACCATTCTTGTTCAAACCAGCACAGTAATCAGCCATCTATTAGCTGTCCCGGGGTAAATGATTGGATGAGGGAAAGGTTTAAAGCTTACGTAAGTTGTGGGGAATCTAAGAAAATGATTTAAGAAAAGTAAATGCAAGTTGTAGAAGTCTGAGAAGGTGATTTAAGAGATGTGAAAAATAAGGCTTAAAGTTCATACATGATGCTAAGACTCCAAAAGTTCAGAATTTTAACATATTAATGGCGTTCTGATAAGCTATTAATCGAGCTTTGAGAAAACGCTGCTATTGTTATCATAGTTACAGGCTCAAATTTTTAAATTTCCTGTGATTGTTCTATAAATACAGGCTTAAAGTACTTCCCATTGTGCTAAAAGCATCTCTGTTCGATCTCTATATATCCATCCCTCTGAACGGGGGGGTGGGGGGGGTGGGGGGGGAAGAGTGTTCATGTTTTTAAATTCAGAGCCATCCTTGGGGTCCTCGGGTATTTGCTATGGCTCAAAGCATGGGTGCAGACCAGCTAGTTAGAGACACTTGTTATCTGCTCTTTCTACAGTGAGAGTTCCAGTGACTATTACAGTCAGTGGTCATACTAATACATCTTACATTTTTATCTCTTTTTGTAAACTTAACAAAGTTCATGTAAGCTTCAGGGTGTCTTGACTTGGATCCAAATATCACAGGTCAAATGGACTCTAGAGAAGTAGTCCTGTCAGCCAACAGCTTAACCTTTCCTGACTACTCCCTGAAGATGGGCTCCTACTACCACCACCTCCAACAGCTAGGACCACAGGCCTGGATGTTTCAAGTGTACACACAAGGTAAAGACCCCACCCCCACCCCAAGCTCCTTAATATTACCTTCTGTCCCTATTGTGTATCTGTCCTAGCAAATTTTCACTAAGCTGACAGACATCATCCAGGAATCAACTTGGGCCTGCAAACTGCTCCAAACTGCTTATAGCACACCAACACCAGGTGGTCCAAGAGCTCACATAAACCAGTACAGCCAATGTGACTGTTCCCTGTCTCTTCAGGCTGGGTCAGATGCCTCTGACAAATGCCCCTACCATTGGCTGAATCCCCTTCCCCTCCACACTTTTGATGGGAATTCCAGCTTTCCTGGGCCCTGATAATAGCATCCTAATTTCAGCTAAAAACAATTACAAAAAAGATTATGTTGCCACTCACTAGAAAATATTACAATTAAACTTAACCCTATCTAGCTTCAAGTGAGTGAGACTCAAACTATGATATTTAATTATTAGGCTCTGTGCAATTACTGGGGGATTACCCCTTAATCTAAATCTCTAATGCTAGTCTGGCTACTACCCAAACTGAGCTCCCCAAATACTTACTGTTTGAAATTCTCTGGGATTTTTCTGCTCCAGCAGTTTAGCGTCCTGGGGAGGTGTTTCACTCTGACAGATGCTGCTGGTCATCTCAACTAGTAGAGACTTCCTGTTCTCTCCATTTTATCCTCCTTCATTTTCCTCCTCTCGCCTCTCTCCTTTTCCCCATGGTCCCTACATGTAACCCCCAACCTGGTAACTCAACTCTACCTCTCTCTATTCTCCCAGCAATTGGCTGTCACCAGTATTTAACCAATAGTTTTAAATGGGGGAAAAAAGGTTTATATAACAAGGCTGGTATATGTGAGGATCCACTCCTCTTGGAGCAACCAGATAATGGGCTACAGAGTTTAGCATTTGAATATAAGCTGCAACAGACTAACCCTCTACATTTCCCTCTTTTTGTCTAAATAAAAAGGCTCTTTTTCTTATTAAAATAAAAAGCACACAGTAGGAACAATTATAAAACAATTATGAAAACTATTAGGTAAGAGTTATATGAAAAAGGTCTTTTTTTATTTTTTTATTTTTTGGGGGTTTTTTTGGATTTTTTTTTTTTTTTCTGAGACAGGGTTTCTCTGTATAGCCCTGGTTGTCCTGGAAATCACTCTGTAGACCAGGCTGGCCTCGAACTCAGAAATCCGCCTGCCTCTGCCTCCCAAAGTGCTGGGATTACACGCATGCACCACCACCACCCAGTCTAGACTTGTTTGTATTTGACAATCTCTGGATAAGGTATTTTATCATATCTCCTATCTTGGTGAGTTCAGAGTTCTGTATCTAAATCATTTTTATCATAATTAGTATCACTCACCTAAAAAACATCTTCCAGACCCAAAATTTGGAAATTATTAAGAGTTAGTTGGTCTCTTCTGATTTGTGACTTTTGTGGTAGATTTTCCTGTAGACTTATCTTGTATTCTAGATAATTTTTTTTCTTTTTTTTAAAATTTTTTTTATTCGATATAATTTATTTACATTTCAAATGATTTCCCCTTTTCTAGCCCCCCACTCCCCGAAAGTCCCGTAAGCCCCCTTCTCTTCCCCTGTCCTCCCACCCACCCCTTCCTACTTCCCCGTTCTGGTTTTGCCGAATACTGCTTTACTGAGTCTTTCCAGAACCAGGGGCCACTCCTCCTTTCTTCTTGTACCTCATTTGATGTGTGGATTATGTTTTGGATATTCCAGTTTTCTAGGTTAATATCCACTTATTAGTGAGTGCATACCATGAGTCACCTTTTGAGTCTGGGTTACCTCACTTAGTATGATGTTCTCTAGCTCCATCCATTTGCCTAAGAATTTCATGAATTCATTGTTTCTAATGGCTGAATAGTACTCCATTGTGTAGATATACCACATTTTTTGCATCCACTCTTCTGTTGAGGGATACGTGGGTTCTTTCCAGCATCTGGCAATTATAAATAGGGCTGCTATGAACATAGTAGAGCATGTATCCTTATTACATGGTGGGGAATCCTCTGGGTATATGCCCAGGAGTGGTATAGCAGGATCTTCTGGAAGTGAGGTGCCCAGTTTTCGGAGGAACCGCCAGACTGATTTCCAGAGTGGTTGTACCAATTTGCAACCCCACCAGCAGTGGAGGAGTGTTCCTCTTTCTCCACATCCTCTCCAACACCTGCTGTCTCCTGAATTTTTAATCTTAGCCATTCTGACTGGTGTAAGATGAAATCTCAGGGTTGTTTTGATTTGAATTTCCCTAATGACTAATGAAGTTGAGCATTTTTTAAGATGCTTCTCCGCCATCCGAAGTTCTTCAGGTGAGAATTCTTTGTTTAACTCTGTACCCCATTTTTTAATAGGGTTGTTCGGTTTTCTGGAGTCTAACTTCTTGAGTTCTTTATATATATTGGATATTAGCCCTCTATCTGATGTAGGATTGGTGAAGATCTTTTCCCAATTTGTTGGTTGCCGATTTGTCCTCTTGATGGTGTCCTTTGCCTTACAGAAACTTTGTAATTTTATGAGGTCCCATTTGTCAATTCTTGCTCTTAGAGCATATGCTATTGGTGTTCTGTTCAGAAACTTTCTCCCTGTACTGATGTCCTCAAGGGTCTTCCCCAGTTTCTTTTCTATTAGCTTCAGAGTGTCTGGCTTTATGTGGAGGTCCTTGATCCATTTGGATTTGAGCTTAGTACAAGGAGACAAGGATGGATCAATTCGCATTCTTCTGCATGCTGACCTCCAGTTGAACCAGCACCATTTGTTGAAAAGGCTATCTTTTTTCCATTGGATGTTTTCAGCCTCTTTGTCGAGGATCAAGTGGCCATAGGTGTGTGGGTTCATTTCTGGATCTTCAGTCCTGTTCCATTGATCCTCCTGCCTGTCACTGTACCAATACCATGCAGTTTTTAACACTATTGCTCTGTAGTATTGCTTGAGGTCAGGGATACTGATTCCCCCAGATTTTCTTTTGTTGCTGAGAATAGTTTTAGCTATCCTGGGTTTTTTGTTGTTCCAGATGAATTTGATAATTGCTCTTTCTAACTCTGTGAAGAATTGAGTTGGGATTTTGATGGGTATTACATTGAATCTGTATATTACTTTTGGCAAAATGGCCATTTTAACTATATTGATTCTACCGATCCATGAGCATGGGAGGTTTTCCCATTTTTTGAGGTCTTCTTCCATTTCCTTCTTCAGAGTCTTGAAGTTCTTGTCATACGGATCTTTCACATGTTTGGTAAGAGTCATCCCAAGATACTTTAAACTGTTTGTGGCTATTGTGAAGGGGGTCATTTCCCTAATTTCTTTCTCAGCCTGCTTATCCTTTGAGTATAGGAAGGCCACTGATTTGCTTGTGTTAATTTTATAACCTGCCACTTTGCTGAAGTTGTTTATCAGCTGTAGGAGCTCTCTAGTGGAGTTTTTTGGGTCACTTAGGTAGACTATCATGTCGTCTGCAAATAATGATAGTTTGACTTCTTCCTTTCCAATTTGTATCCCTTTGACCTCCTTATGTTGTCGAATTGCCCGAGCTAGTACCTCAAGTACAATATTGAAAAGATAAGGAGAAAGGGGGCAGCCTTGTCTGGTCCCTGATTTCAGTGGGATTGCTTCAAGTTTCTCTCCATTTAGTTTGATGCTGGCTACCGGTTTGTTGTATATTGCTTTTACTATGTTTAGGTATGGGCCTTGAATTCCTGTTCTCTCCAAGACTTTAAGCATGAAAGGATGCTGAATTTTGTCAAATGCTTTTTCAGCATCCAATGAAATGACCATGTGGTTTTTTCTTTGAGTTTGTTTATGTAGTGGATTGCATTGATGGATTTCTGTATATTGAACCAACCCTGCATTCCCGGGATAAAGCCTACTTGATCATGGTGGATGATCGTTTTGATGTGTTCTTGGATTCGGTTGGCAAGAATTTTATTGAGTATTTTTGCATCGATGTTCATAAGGGAAATTGGTCTGAAGTTCTCTTTCTTTGTTGGATCTTTGGGTTGCTTTGGTATCAGAGTAATTGTGGCTTCGTAGAAGGAATTGGGTAGTGTTCCTTCTGTTTCTATTTTGTGGAATAGTTTGAAGAGTATTGGTGTTAACTCTTCTTTGAAGGTCTGATAGAATTCTGCACTGAAACCATCTGGTCCTGTGCTTTTTTTGGTTGGAAGACTTTCTATGACTCCTTCTATTTCTTTAGGCATTATGGGACTGTTTAGATGGTCTAGTTGGTCCTGATTTAATTTTGGTATTTGGTATCTGTCAAGGAAATTGTCCATTTCCTCCAGATTCTCCAGTTGTGTTGAGTATAGGCTCTTGTAGTAGGATCTGATGATTTTTTGGATTTCCTCAGTTTCCATTGTTATATCTCCCTTTTCATTTCTAAGTTTGTTAATTTGGATACTTTCTCTGTGCCCTTTGGTCAGTCTGGCTAAGGGTTTATCTATCTTGTTGATTTTCTCAAAGAACCAGCTCCTGGTTTTGTTGATTCTTTGTATGGTTCTCTTTGTTTCTACTTGATTGATTTTGGCCCTGAGTTTGATGATTTCCTGCCTTCTACTCCTCCTGGGTGAAATAGCTTCTTTTTGTTCCAGGGCTTTCAGGTGTGTCATTAAGCTGGTAATGTATGCTCTCTCCATTTTCTTTTTGGAGGCACTCAGGGCTATGAGTTTTCCTCTTAGCACTGCTTTCATTGTGTCCTATAGATTTGGGTATATTGTGTTTTCATTTTCATTGTGTTCTAAAAAGTCCTTAATTTCTCTCTTTATTTCTTCCTTGACCAAGGTATCATTGAGTAGAATATTCTTCAGTTTCCACGTGTATGTGAGTTTTCTGTTGTTTTTATTGATATTGAAGACCACTTTTACTCCATAGTGATCTGATAGGAGGCATGGGATTAGTTCGATCTTCTTATATTTGTTGAGGTCTGTCTTGTGACCAATTATATGGTCGATTTTGGAGACGGTACCATGAGGTGCTGAGAAAAAGGTATATTCTTTTGTTTTAGGATAGAATGTTCTATATATATATCTGTTAAATCTAATTGGTCCATAGCTTCAATTAGTTTCATTGTGTCCCTGTTTAGTTTCTGTTTTCCTGATCGGTCCATTGAGGAAAGTGCAGTGTTGAAGTCACCCACAATTATTGTGTTAGATGCAATGTGTGCTTTGAGCTTTAATAAAGTTTCTTTTATGAAAGAGGGTGCCCTTGCATTTGGAGCATAGATGTTCAGGATTGAGAGTTCTTCTTGTTGTATTTTTCCTTTGACCAGCAAGAAGTGTCCCTCAGAGTCTCTTTTGAAACCTTTGGGTTGAAAGTCAATTTTATCTGATATTAAAATGGCTACTCCAGCTTGTTTCCTGAGACCATTTGCTTGTAAAATTGTCTTCCAGCCTTTTACTCTAAGGTAGTGTTTGTCTTTGACCCTGAGGTGTGTTTCCTGTAAGCAGCAAAATGTAGGGTCCTGTTTTCGTATCCATTCAGTTAGTCTGTGTCTTTTTATTGGGGCATTAAGTCCATTGATGTTAAGAGATATTAAGGAATAGTGATTGTTACTTCCTATCATTTTTGATGTTATTTTTTAAATTTGATTGCTTAACTTCTTTTGGGTTTGATGAAAGGTTACTATCTTGCTTTTTCCAGGGTGACGTTTCCCTCCTTGTATTGGTGTTGTCCTCCTATTATCCTTTTTAGGGCCGGGTTTGTGGATAGATATTGGGTAAACTTGGTTTTGTCATGAAATATCTTAGTTTCTCCATCTATGGTGATTGAGAGTTTTGCTGGATATAATAGTTTTGGTTGGCATTTGTGTTCTCTTAGAGTCTGCATGAGATCTGCCCAGGACCTTCTAACCTTCATAGTCTCAGGTGAAAAGTCTGCTGTGATTCTGATAGGTCTTCCTTTATATGTTACTTGGCCTTTTTCTCTTACTGCCTTTAATATTCTTTCTTTGTTTAGAACATTTGGTGTTTTGATTATTATGTGACGGGAAGTATTTCTGTTCTGGTCCAGTCTGTTTGGAGTTCTGTAGGCTTCTTGTATATTCATGGGCATCTCTCTCTTTAGGTTAGGGAAGTTTTCTTCCATAATTTTATTGAAGATATTTGCTGGCCCTTTAAGTTGTAAATCTTCACTCTTATCTATGCCTATAATCCTTAGGTTTGGTCTTCTCATTGTGTCCTGGATTTCCTGGATATTTTGGGTTACAAGCTTTTTGCATTTTGCATTTTCTTTAACAGTTGAGTCCATGGTTTCTATGGAATCTTCAGCATCTGAGATTCTTTCTTCTATCTCTTGTATTCTGTTGTTGATATTTGCATCTCTGTCCCCTGATTTCTTCCCAAGGCTTTCTATCTCCAAAGTTGTCTCCCTTTGAGTTTTCTTAGTTGTTTCTACTTCTGATTTTAGATCCTGGATGGTTTTGCTTAGCTCCTTCACTTGCTTGTTTGTGCTTTCCTGTAATTCTTTAAGAGATTTTTGTGTTTCCTCTTTCATGACCTCAGCCTGTTGACCAAAGTTCTCCTGTATTTCTTTAAGTGTTTTTTGTGTTTCCTCATTGTTGGCTTTTGTATTCTTCTGGATTTCTTTCAATGATTTTTGTGTTTCCCTTGCAAGGGCTTCTAACTTTTGATCCATTTTCTCCTGAATTTCTTTAAGTATGTCCTTCATGTGTTCCTGTACCAGCATCATGACCAGTGATTTTAAATCCAAATCTTGTTTTACTGGTGTGATGGGGTATCCAGGACATGTTGGTAGAGGAGAATTGGGTTCAGATGTTGCCATATTGCCTTGATTTCTGTTAGTGACGTTCCTGCGTTTGCCTTTTGCCATCTAGTTCTCACTGGTGTTAGTTTTTCTTGTCAGTGCTGGACTCACCAGTGCAAGCTGCCCCTTCCCAGTTAGCCTCTGGTGCACAGCTTACCTCCTGCACTGCCTGTAGACAGGGTGCTGCTGCCCAGGCTGTTCAGATCCAGAAGCAGGCACCCGAAGGCTCCTGCTGGGGCCCGCTGGATTCACTGGAGCACACCGACTTCTCCCAGCTGGCCGCCCGGAAGCCCCTTTAGCCTCTTGCAGGACCTGGAGATGTGGTGCCGCCGCCCAGGTTGATCTGGATCCGGAAGCGGAGAGAGTTGAGCTGAGGGCTCCCGCCTGAGGCCTTGCCCCAGATTGTGTCTGTGGACCAGATGGAGCCTGTGTTCACCCCCAGGGAACGCCAACAGTGTATGCTGCCAGGACCTCCCCTGTGTTCTGATCACTCCGCTGGGCAGCCGATCCCCCAACCGGGCTGGTTCACACAAGGTTAGCCTGGCCGCCCAGGCCCTGAGTCCAGGCAAAAGCCTGGGAGGCCAAGGTCTGAGCAAAGTTCTCCTAGGGCTATGACTGTTAATTGGGTCTGCCAGGTGACCAGGATGGCGGGCGTGCGTGCTCGGGCTCCCTGAAAGAGCCTGCTGTGCTAACAACCTCCTGGGAGTGTTAACACACAGATGGCCCACCAAGCCACCCAGTTCTTGGGGTCGGTCCTGGGCTTTTGGGGGCCTAGACACCCGCTTTGTTAGCCTCAGGCTATGCCTGTTACGGCTCTGCTCTGCTCTCTGTTGTCCTGTAGGCAAAATGGCGTTGCGCGTGCAGGCCAGGGCACAAAACCTCCTGGCTGGGTTGGCACCCCGATGGCCCCCCGAACAGCCCAGGGCCTGGGTGCAGGCCAACGCCCGTTGGGCTCAGACCCCCGCGGTGTTGGCCTCGGATTATGTTTGTGTACCTCAGTCTTTCCGATATCTCTGGAGTCCGAAACCAAGATGGAGGTGAGCCTCTCCTGACTGGCGGGAGGCCGAGTTCTGAAGTGGCTTCCGTGCAGCGAAAGGTGCCTCAAAGCCGCAGCTGCTTGCAGCCCGGCTGATCAGCGAAGGTCAGTGGTTGTGGGCACAGGGGCTAACTGGACCCTGTGTCGCCTTGGTTCCACTGCTGATGGCCCTTCAGCTGGACCAGCCACTGCTGCACTGCCGCCGCTGCCACCGCCGCCCCTTGGGATGTCGTATTCTAGATAATTAATAGAATTTCCTCTTTATACTTTATCAGGAGTAATTTGTAATCCCCAGTAAGGTAAAATTTTCTTTGCTTCATTAATTTTTTTCTAAGATATCTCTATTTGAATCAGCCAGTAAAATGTCATCCATATAATGATTAATTATGGATTGTTTATGGATTATTTCCAATGGTTGTTGTAAAAAATATGGCATTTGAATACAAGCAGCACCAGACCAACCCCCTACACCTCAGTATCAATAAAAGGCTAGGAAACAGAAGGATAATGACTCCTCCCTGGCCTTGCAGAAAGTCCCCTGCCTTAATCCTTCCCAGTACCCCAAGTCTGACGAAAATTCGGGTAAAATTGCATACAACTAGTTGGGAGGAATGGATGAATACTCAATCTGATGACTGCCCCTGCCCCTTCCTTCCAAGAGGTGATGTCAACAGTCAACAAGTCCAGCTGTGATGATGTTGGGCAAGCAAGCCCAACCAACCCATATTCTAAATGATGACAGCAGTTTGGCTTGGAGGGTAGCCTTATACAACATGAAGCTGCTCTAAAGTGTCCCTCTCTTACATCAGTTGCAGAGAATATCCATCATCTCAGAATCCCTTTGCTATTGCTAATGCAGATCAACTGTATTTAGAGCATCATACCTCAGACACTTGCAGCTACTCCTCATCCCAGGTCACGACTCTTTACCTATCTAAGCATCGCTTTCTCTACTTGTCACTGTATCCCAAACGTGTTAGTAGGCTCAACTGTATACCACTCTACTACAGAGTAAAGATGTAATGTCTGCATTAAAAGTGCCCATTAGTCTGGTACTCTACAGGGAAGAAAGTATTCCAAATGATAAGTGAGAAATAGACACTGAAGAGGTCTGAAGAGGATGTACCTAAAATGATCCGCAATCTAAGAATAAATCAATCAGATGAATTGAAGGAGATGGGGGTGAAGAGGCATGGAGAGCCAGGCATAGGGTATTTAGATCCTGAAGTAGAAGATCCCAGTTGTGTCATGTGATATATTCATGTGGTGTTTTGCTGAGGCAAGACCTGTGGGAGGACACATGATGTTTAGAGATGTATAAGTGGGCTCCAACAGACAGTGATGGGGTGCTTTCACAGCCAGCCTTGTAAGAGTCATTGGTCTCTTGTCTTCACTTCCTTGAGAAAGGCATGGCAGAGTCCCGACTGGTTCTGGTCACTCCTGCTGGCTTGTGCAGATTCAGCAGAGGCCTGGCTGGTATCCTGACCCTACTGGTCTGGACTGCTGGTGTCCTGACAAACAGAGATTGGAATAGCTCCAAAGGACTACTTCTAAACAGGTCTACACCCCCTTGTTCCATTTACCATCTTTTTTCCCCTACCTTTGGATGGTGGACTAAATAGGGGTCAAAGTACTTGAAACCCCTTATTAAAAGTAGGTTTAAAAAAATCTAAGTTTACAAGGTCAAATCTTCAAAATACTTCAAAATATTCAATTAGGAAGAATTGACTCACAAATAAGCATGAGGGGAATGTGAAAGCATGGAAATGGTACAGCATAAAGATGACAGGATTGTCAACATGTGGGCTCACACCTGTTACCCCAGCACTGGAGGGTCTGAAGCTTGTGGACTATGATGAATGTATGGCCATGGTGGGAACAAAGTAAGACCTTGTCTCAAAAGAGAGAGAGAGACCTAGGGGTTGGGTTGTCCTAGTGGATTAAGGTACTTGCCATCAGAGTTAGTCTGAGAAAGTTAGTCTGAATCTCTATAACCCACCAAAGCTGTAGGCAGGCAATCTGTGGAAAGATGGAAGGCAGAGACTGGAGACTCCCCAGAAGCTCATTGTTGTACACAGGTGAACAACAAAGGAAACCCTGCCTCAAAGCATGGTAGAAGGTGAAGATGCATAAACACACACACACACACACACACACATACACACACACACACACACACACACACACACACACACTGAAAGAAGATGCAGCTCAGGGAAAGACCAAGGAGTTGATTAGGAGGTTAGGATGGAAGGGAATAGGGAGGAAGAAAATGGAGATGAGAGGTGAAGCTAGAGATTGGATTTCCAGTGAAATCAACTTCTACAATCTAAGCTAATACATAGGTGTCATCTTAAGTCATGTGCTCTTCCTACCCTGACCTAGAGTGATGCATGGGTGTTTGTGTGTGTGTGTTGTGATAACCATCTGCTGGAAATAGAAAATAGGCTGAAAGTGGCCTTATAAAATGAACATCCACCATAAAGGCTGAAGGCAGCATTCCAATATTACTTGATGGTGTGTTTGTTTGTTATCTGAGCCAGTTGGAGCCAGTGACTTCATCCTTTTAAAAATAACTCCATCAAAGTTCTCTCTAAAACATCCCTCATTCCTTCCTGATGTGGTACTTTCTGTGCTGTTCAATAAGGGAGAATAAAGCCATTTGTTGGGGGCTTATACACAAGATGAGACATGGGGACAAATACAGAAGACAGCCTCTAGGCAGGCACAGACTCAGTCAGACTCATCCAGTAGACACACAGGGACCATGGAAGAACAGGGAGAGACAAGTCACAAATTCAAATCTCAACTCCATCTCCATTAAATGGCACCAAGAGGAAGTGCTTGGATTTCTTTCCTTAATGTGACACCCTGACAGAGTATTGGTGGCTCTGAGTTTACTATGAGCATATTCAAGCCAATCACACTTCAGTGCCTTGGGTGAGGACTCTTTGATGCTTTTTATCCATGCATATGGAGATCAGGCTTATTGTGAAGACCTCAGGCATTCTCTCACAGAACCCAGAAATCAGGCTGGGAAGGTAGCTCAGTCAGTAGACACTTGTCTAGTATGCACCAAGCTCTAGATCTGGCCCCCCCAGGACATCATCATGGTGATGCGACTATTATCCTGTCCCTCTGGAGGTGGAGACTCGAAGGTCAGGTCAAGGTTATCATCTATATAGCAACTCCAAGGCTTACGTGTGCCCCATTTGAAGATAGCAGAGACAAGGAAATGCTGTACTGTGACTGATGGTTTCCAGTGAGTACCCAGAGCTCATCAGGGACAAATACAACAGACACACAAGAACAAACATTGACATGGGGACTAATACACAAGACAGCCTCTAGGCAGACACAGATTCAGATTCATACAATGGAAGAACAGAAAGAGAGAAGCACTGCGCGGCAGACATGTGGATGCTCAGAGGCAAGAGATGCGCCCAGCTGACAGCCTCCAGCCAAGCCACTCAGGCCAGCTCAGCTTTTGAATCGAGGCCACGGTCCTTCACACTTCTCTAGGAGCCTCAGCCCAGGACTAAGCAAGACTTTGGTATGGGCTCTAGAGCAAACCCTTCTGAGGACAGGCTTCGGAGTTTCCACTCACAGAAGAGCCTGTCAGAACTGTCGGTGGGAGAACTCCCCCATCAACCCCAGGGACTTCCTTTGACATCCAGGAGTCTAGTTCCCCAGTGAACTTACTGCTAGCTACATCCCCATGGCATTCCCCCCCCCCAGGAGACCCGTTAGACATGCCATCCACAAGCAGGCAAAGGTGACAGACTGAGGGTGGATACTCAGACTGTAGAGTACCAGTCACTCTTAGTGAGATGTTTCCTTTCTAATCCCTTAACCACCAGAAACCCTCAAGATCTCACCATTCTTTTGAAGAAGTGAGTTGACACTATCACCTGGCAGTGCAGAGAGAGAGGACCTTCAAGGGAAGTCTTGGATTCTTCAGTAGGATAGCATAAGGGGTTAAAATGGAAGACCAGAAGAGACAGGTCCCTGCATACCCAGGCTGAAAGAGCTTGAGTGCCTCCACAATAATAACAATAACAATAAAAATTATGATGATATCATTGCTATTATTATTAGTAGTAGTTGTTGTTTTTGGTGGTGGTGGTGGTGGTGTGTGTGTATGTATGTGTGTGTATGTTTGTTCATATACACCATTGTACATGTATAGAGGTCAGAAGACAACTTGCAGTAGTTGTGAGTCCCAAGAACTGAAATTAAGTGTCTAGGCTAGGCAGCAAGAACCTTACCTGATGAGTTATCTAATCAACCCTCGGGTATCTATTAAAGAGAGTTTGGGTCACTATAAAGGATCTGTTCTTGGTTATAAGAGCAGGGACAGTTTTATCAGTACTGGGTTCTACTACTCTGGTTTTGAAACATGAGGACATGTGCTACTGTTTTCTAAGACAGGTTTTAATTATACAATTTCAAGACTGGCAGGGGTTAAGAGCATCCTCCCCCTGCCTTTCCAATACAGTGGGGCTCTTGGATCACCATTTCCTATTAAATAATTAAGTCTAATATGGGATGGCATATTAGCAGCCTGAAGCCGTTTCACAGTCAGGGTTAGGGGTCAATTTTTCAAAAACAAACAAACAAACAAAAAATGAACAGTCTTTCACTCATTCATTTAAATGAGACTACTACTTCTTTTTCTTCTGAATTAAAAAAAATCAGTTATTTATCTATTCATTCATTCTTCTCTCATATATTACATCCTGACCACAGTTCCTCCTCCCTCCTCTCCTCTCAGTGCCCCACACCCTCAACCACCACCCCCCTTTACCCTAGATCCACTCCTCCATTTCCCTTTATAAAGGAGTAGGCTTCCCAGGGACATAAGCCAAGCATAGCAAAACAAGTTACAGTAAGAATAGACACAAACCCTGGAATCAAGGCTGGATAAGGAAACCCAGTCGGAGGAAAAGGGTCCCAAGGGCAGGCAAGAGAGTCGGGCATTCCATACTTCCACTGTTAGGAGTCCCACAAGAACACCAAGCCAGCAACCATAAGATATATGCAGAAGATCTAGTTCAGACCAGTGCAGGTCCCCTGGTAGTAGTTTCAGTCTCTCTGAGAGCCTATGATCTCTGGTCAGTTGATTCTGTGGTCACTGTTCTTGTGGTGTCCTTGACCACTCTGGCCCCTACAATCCTTCCTCCTTCCTCCCCTGCTTTTGTGGGACACCCCTGAACTCGGCCCAAAGTTTGGCTGTAGGGAGACCTCAGATTTTAATTTTTTTTATTTGTATGTGTGTGTGTTGGGGGGTGTGTTTAAGATAGAACACACTATATAATACAAACTATCCTCAAACTTCTGAACCTCTTGCTTCCACCTCCCAAATGAAAGGATTACAGGCATGCACCACGAAACCTGACAGAGACCACAGATTGATGGGGAGCACAAGAGGGTGTGTCAGTGTAAAAATACATACAGAAGCCGGGCGGTGGTGGTGCATGCCTTTAATCCCAGCGCTTGGGAGTCAAAGGCAGGCAGATTTCTGAGTTCAAGGCCAGCCTGGCTTACAGAGTTCCAGGATAGCCAGGGCTATACAGAGAAACTCTGTCTCCAAAAACAAAACAAAACAAAAATACATGCATAATTTCCTTTATTTCTTACCTTTATCCATTTAATGATGGAAATTCTGAATGAAAAATGTATACATATAGCATATTTTTTCATATTATAATTATTGTAAAACAAAAAGTTTCTATAATTGTAAATGTTTGCTTATTCTGATTTTGAAACAGGGTCTGAGATATCCCAGGATGGTCTCAAACTCAGTATATAGCCAAGGATGACATTATACTTCCAATCCATCTACCTCCAAGTGAACCCCTAGCCTACTGTCCTAAACCTTTTGAATGCAGTTTTTTTAAGCACATTCTTCCCATCTGGGACATTTTCTTGGAGCTGATCTCTCTAGAATATGTTTTCTCAGCAATAAATACCTTTCTTCTGGTTCTGGGTCAGCTAGGTCAGTGGAGGACCAGACCCTTCGTGGTTCCTCTCTCCCAGATTCGCTGTGTGGCTCTCAGTTCCGATTTCTTTTGCACTACATTGTTCTCATTAACGTCTTTATTTTTGTCTTCTGAAATATTAATATCATTGCATAATTTCCCCTTTCCATTCCTTCCTCCAAGCCCTCCTGTGTACCCTCCCCCTCAAATTTATGGCTTCTTTTTCTTTATGGATGTTTGTGTGTATGTGTGTGTATGTGTGTTCCTAAATATATAAGCACAACTTTTTGAGTCTCTGTAATATTATTTGTAGATATGTAATTGCAGGGATTACTACTAGTGTTGGCTAGTCATCAGAGAGGCTTTTTCTTAGGTGAGGCTATTTTCTTTCTTCCTTTCTTCCTTCCTTCCTTCCTTCCTTTCTTTCTTTTTCTTCTTTCCTTTCTTTTTCTTCCTTCCTTCCTTCCTTCCTTCCTTCCTTCCTTCCTTCCTTCCTTCCTTCCTTCTTCTTTCTTTCTTTCTTTCTTTCTTTCTTTCTTTCTTTCTTTCTTTCTTTCTTTCTTTCTTTCTTTCTTTCTTTCTTTCTTTCTTTCTGGATTTGGTTTTTTCGAGACAGGGTTTCTCTGTATAGCCCTGGCTGTCCTGGAACTCACTCTGTAGACCAGGCTGGCCTCAAACTCAGAAATCTGTCTGCCCCTGCCTCCCAGAGTGCTGGGATTACAGGTGTGCACCACCACCACCCGGCTGAGGCTATTTTTTTACCCTTAGCATTTTTCAATCACCTGCATGCATGTGTTGCTTGTTCGTTTATTGGTTTGCATGTATGTTTTGCTAGCATCTGTGTTTGTGCACCACTATCATGCCTGGTTCCTTGGAGGCCAGAAAAGGCCTTAACCCTCTGTATAGGATTAAGAACTATGTAAGCATTCCCCTTTCCATCTCAGCTTGTCTATTGGTATTGGCCTTGTTCAAGTGTTTTTTAGCAGCCCCGTTGATGAGACTTCATCTCTGTGGTGGTCTGAATGAGAATGACCTCCGCAGCCTCATATGTTTGCATGCTTAGTCCATAGTTGGGGGAACCTCCAGGCATGGTGGCACTTGCCTTTAATCCCATCACTCAGGAGGTGGAAGCAGGTAGATGTCTGTAAGGTTAAGGTCTACATAATGAGTTCTAGGATGAACAGGATTTCACAAAGAAACCCTACATCCAAAACAAAACAAAAAACAGTAAGTGGAACTCTTTGTAAAGGATTAGAACATGTGGCCTTCTTGGAGGTGTGTTACTGGGAGTAGGCTTTGAGGTTTCAAAAGTCCAGGCCCAGTCAGTGTCTCTGCCTGCAACTTTTAATACATATGTAAGAACTCAGCTGCTTCTCCAAGCACCATGCCTGTCTGTCTGCCACCATGCTCCCTGCCATGATGATAATTAATTGACACTCTGAAACTGTGAGCAAGCTACCAGTTGAATGCTTTCTCTTTTAAGTAACCATGGTCATGGTGTTTTGTCACATTAATAAATAAGTAACTAAGATGATTGGGGTAGCTTCTCAGACATTTCTATGAGACACAATTTGACAGTGAATGTCCTGTTCCTCTGGCTCTTAGGCCCTTTCCACTAAGTTCCATGAGCCCTGGGCACATGAGCTGTGTGAGGATGTTATTACCCAGGGCTGGAACCATACTTGCTCTTTGTAGTTTGATCTTTTGTGGTTTTCTGTAACGGTCTCCCACTGTTGCAAAGAGAGTTTTCTTTGAGTTGAGGTGAGACCTTCACTTATCTGAGGGTACAAGGGTGAATATGTAGAACATAGTAAGGAACTAATTAATGAATTAATTAGGAATTAGTAAAGTGGTGGTAGTGCTACTGGAGTCGTGGATCTTAACTTCCTTGAGTCAGTCTCACGTATATCTTGGGGTTACATTTTCAACACATACAGGGTGGGTGGGTCCAGTGGTTCTTGGATGTAATTCTAGTACTCAGGAGCTTAAGGCAAGAGGGTCTCTGAGTTTGAGACAAGTCTAAGCCACAGGCTACAGAGTGAGATTCCTGTTCAAAAGTAAAAGAGTAAATAAGGAAAACGACGATGGCTCTCTCTTCTCCTGAGGATGGAGGTGCTCGCTAGCTCATCGCCCGACTTTTGCTTTTAAATATCGCATTTCCTTTTCCTTCTTATTAATTTTTCTAGAGATTCTTTGTTTCTGCTCATCCCCACATCTTATACAGAAATGAACAAGGGACGTTACAGACCTCTACTGCACTCCAGGTTCTTCACACTACACTGCATCTGAGGAACTTTTCTTTTATTCGACTTAGCGTGGTCCAGGAATTTTTTAATTCCATTATCTTACCCCGGGCATGCACACAGGGCAGGTGCTCTAACACTGAAGTAAACCCTTACACACACAGAAAACACTTCAGCCAGTGCTGCCTAGATGGTCTGCTGTATTAAACACTTCAGCCAGTGCTGCCTAGATGGTCTGCTGTATTGAACAGTTTAGTGCTCAGCTTCTGCCTCCTGTGACCACAGAAACGGAAGGGAGTAACATGTGAACCAGAGCTGTACTACCAAGATGGGGAAATCATTACTAGGAGATGGAGAGATGGCATTAAAATTGTTGTCCCTGCAGAGGGCCAGGAATTTTGAGTCTCAGCACCGACAAGGCAGCTAGCAACCTGTTTTTTGCCTCTCAGATGACTCTAGCTTGTGTCAAGTTGGCGAAAACTAGGCAGCACATGCATGTACCTTAGTTGTTTATCAGAGTACATTTATGAGACAGACTGGGAAGGGTTTTATATGTAAGGAAACTACAAATGAAAGCCAGAGTGACTTAGCCACATTCAGGTGACTAGGGCCATGAGGCTAGAATTGCTTGTCTATCCTATAAATTTCTTTGTCCCCTCCCCAAGGTTGCCCTCTCTACCACTCCCTTTTAAGACAATCCATTACTGGGCAGGGTTGAGAAGTGCTCAGTAAATGTGTGCACACAAATACGTGTGTGTGTGTGTGTGTGTGTGTGTGTGTGTGTGTGTGTCTATGTTAGGGAAGGGTTTATAGGAAAGAATAAATCAAACAAGTTCAATTCTGCTCCAATTTAGGTTTTATATTTATATGTTATTTTCCCCAATAAATCCATTGTAATGAGTCCAGGTCCAGTAGATTACCTCTTGTTATATTGCAGATTAAAAGAATAAATGGCAGGGCGTTAGTTCACTTGCCTAGTTTCTTCCTTGTACCTTTACCTGCTTTCCATCCTACTGACCTTGACCAGAGAACATGATAGCTTGACAAGCAGAAATTGTCATCTTTCTGAGCCCAGGGCCTGCTCTGAGCAATCTGTTTCTCAGGACCACTTTCTGTTCTCTCCTAAAACTGAAGAATCAAAAATGTTACCTGATCAAGCTATTCCAGCATGGAGGGAAGAGAAGCTCTCCCACCCCCACCTCAGGAGCTGTTGACCATTGATGGCTTCTGGGGGAGGAAAAATAAGTCTACTGTGCTCCAGTGGATGGCTCCACACCCATGTGTATATGGGCCGCACAAACTAGAATCAGTGGACCATGAAAGAGAGGTGGAGAGAGGAAGAAGGATGTGGTGGGAGAGGGAGGGAGAGAGACAGAGAGAAAGACAGACAGAGAGAGAGATAAAGAGAGAGAGAGAGATTGGAAGAGAGTGGATAGGAGTGAGATGAATCAGGGAGAACAGTAGTACATGAATATAATCAAAACACGCCACGTGCAGGTATAAATTCTCAAAAGGTTAAACATGTGGTAGCTTTCAAAGATGGCAGCCACTGCCATGCCTCCTTCTGCAAGAGCAAACCCACAAGCAACCAGAAAGTGACTTTCTTAATCCAGTCACCTTTCCACACAGCTGGTTTAGCCACCAGCTCTGTAGAGCCCTTGCTGAGGGAGGAGGCCGGAAGAACTCAAGCCATGAGCACCACTGCTTCTCCCCAGCCCAGGGGCAGGGCTAGAGACTGTAAACAGCATTTCGCCAGGTTCCTTCAGACACATGGACTTTGCATCATCCAGCTCTCCCTTAAGCTCCCTGAAAGACTTCTGCAAATACTCCGAGCAGTCCTCCAGGATTATCTATGGTCTCTTGCAAACAAATCTCTCTTGCCCCCAGAATACCAGCCTCTCACACCCAGTATCTATCAACTTCCTGGAACTCCAGGACCTCTAATGCAGCTGATGCATAGAGATTCTGAGAAACCCAGGTTCTGCACCATTGCATTACAAACAGGGCGGAGGGCCTCATGTGCCTCACTTTGAAGAGGTGGGGGGGGGGGCAGTTGCTGAGCTTGAACTTGGTGTTAAGAGAAAGCCAAGTAAGTTCCTTCTGTCACTTCTATCTTTATGGGTTTCCTTCCTAATCTGACTTACCCAACGTACTCTCAGTGTGGTTTCAGTCAGGAAAGAATTTTGAATATTAGAGTTTGACATTTCAGATTAAGATTTGAGGGAGTAGGCCGGCCAGTGGTAGCACACGCCTTTAATCCCAGCACTTGGGAGGCAGAGGCAGGTGGATTTCTGAGTTCGAGGTCAGCCTGGTCTACAGAGTGAGTTCCAGGACAGCCAGGGCTACACAGAGAAACCCTGTCTTGAAAAACCAAAAACTAAAAATAATAAATAAATAAATAAATAAATAAATAAAGATTTGAGGGGGCTAACTCCGCAAAGACTTGATGCACCAGAGTTGGGAGATATCCAATGGGGTCTTCACCATCTCAGAGGAGAAGGGAAGGGATTAGAAGGATGGACTCTGTATAGAGGAGACCAGTAGAAGGTAGCAGCAATCAGGATGTAGAATGAATGAATGAATGAATGAATATCAACAAAAATGTTTGAGAGGGCAGTAAAACAGTGGTGGTGTACACCTTAAATCCCAACAGTTAGGAGGCAGGTAGATCACTGAGATCAAGGCCAGTCTGCCTACAAAATGAGTTCCAGGATAGCCAAGGCTATACAGGGAAACCCTGTCTCTAAAATAAAATAAAATAAAATAAAATAAAATAAAATAAAATAAAATAAAACAACAATAATATGAGTAAATGTCAAACCAAACCACCACCAACAACAACAACAACAACAATCACACTATTACTATTTGAATATATCAGTGCTATTTCTATAATGAGCCTTTTCCAACGATCAAAGCTTTATTTCTGAGCACAGCTCTTATATCACAGAATTCACTTCCTGCAGGTTGGCCCCAGACATTGTTATCTTTAGACACTGCACTGTCATTCCTGGGCTCTGGGCCTGGGCTTTATAGGAAAGGTCGCTGAGAAAGGCGCCAGGAGCAAGCGGTAAGCAGTGCTCCTCCCTGGTTTCTGTTTCAAGCTCCTGTTCTGTTCTGGCGTCCCTTGATGCTACACTATACCCTGTAAGGGCAGTTCTCTCCTTCTGCTAACTAGGACACACCCCAACAGGCTTCCTAGGGCTCAGAGCAAATGGCCCTCTGGGAAGTTCATCCAACTGTTTTGTCAGCAATGCTCAGACGCGTGATGTTCGGTCTGCCACCTAGCTATTATTTCAAGGTTTGCCCTTTCCTAATCAAGACAAAGTATTGGGCTCCAGCTGCAAATGACAAGAGGCCTGATGAATGATCGCTTAAGCAAATAGTTTGACTTATGTCTCATAACAGAACATTGACAGTAAAGCAGGGAATCCAGGCTGGCTTTCCGGCTTCCTGCCCTACCATTCATAGCCTGCCAGGTTTTGCTTTTGTGCTTTGCTCATGATTTACATATAGCTGCTGCTGCCACAACACACACACACACACACACACACACACACATGGAGGTAGGGGGTAAGCAGTCAGTAGTGTGTGCAGGGAAAGATAGAGAAGAAGTCTCAGACTTGCTCTTCCAACTTCGTTCACCAGGAGTCTTGGCACTTATCAGTCAAACTGCCACATCTGGAGTGTGTGCTGTGTGTGGTCCAAGGGAAAACAGAACGCCACCCCCATCAGGCGTGACTAAGCATGACAATGGCACCTGCTGTGTTGTCTCCTTAGACAGCCTCACGCAGCAGCAGCTGCTCTCGTGTTTTAGACCTGTAGGCATTTTGAAGCTCAGTTTCAGAACGGGCCACACTTTCACAGCTCATGATCTTTGTCTAAATAGCAACATGGTTTTAACTAACTGAATGGACAATTTGGTCAAGCATGGTGGCTTACATCTATAATCCTGCACTTGGGCGTAGAGGCAAGGTGATCGCTGTCATTCATTGTGAGTCTGGAGCCAGCCTGATCCCCTAGGGCTGCAGAGCAACGTCAATAACCAACTTACCTAGCGCGACAGTGTGCTCCAGTAATTATATTTCTTGCAATGTCCAAAGAGACATGATCTTTATACCTAAAACATCCTAGTACTTCCACCTTGATTATAGCATCGTTATTAACAGTTAAAATACAGAGCTGGTCTAAATACCCATCAGAGGATAGATGACTACAGAAAAGGTTAATATATTTGCACAATGAAATACTACTTAGTCATAAAAAGAATGAAATCCAGGCCAGCAAGATAGTACAGATGATAAAACCACTTTCTGTAAGAGTCTGATGAGGACCTGAGTTCAGTTCCCAGAACCCCTCAGGCAAGGAGAACCAACTCTCAAAAGTTATTCTCTGAACCCCACAATGGCATCATGGTGTTCATACAGCCACACTCCCCATGCTTGCCCTTTATAAGAACAGCAATGATAATAATCATTTTTTTTAAGAAGAGAAGAATGAAATCTTATTGGCAACAACATGTATAAAAGTAAAGATGATTTTTGTTAAATGAAAAAGTTCTCAGAAGGAAAAAATGACGTTTTCTGATGTATTTAGAAGAAAGAACAGAATAGTAGTCACTCAAAATGACACAAGGAAGCAGGGAGGGTTCAGGAGGAGTCTGAGAGGGACTTCTAGAGACTGGAAAGGATCAACCAGGGCAGAGTCGAGAGGAGACATGTGGAAGGACACCAGTGTACCATGTATGCAGTTACAGAAGTAACATGTACGCAGTATACATGCCATGTATGTACCATGTATGCAGATACAGAAGTACATTGACTCCCATGAACTGATATAATTAATACACTTATAATTCAAATTACAATGATATCATATTAAAAACTGACTCTTAAAAACTTTAATGAAGATTCTCAATGCGGCACTTGAAAGTCAGGAAAATCTTTTAGGTTGTGACATCGCCTAACTGTATGCCATCCCAGGCTGCTCTCTGTGCCAGGTGCTCACGTGCTGCTCCAGCAGTTCTCAAGGTGTGTTTTGTACAACACTGCTCCTCTCTGGTGTTTAGAAAGAGGCACAGACACATGCTAGAAACGCCACATGCCATTCCCGGCCCTTAGAGCTTAATGACGCTTGCTGGCGTTGCAGTAAAGGTGCTACAGGGTGATCCTAAAGGGACTGAGGAGGTGGCTGCTCACTCATGAGGACCTGAGTTCAAATCTCCAGCATCCACATAAAATATAAAATAAAAATCAGGCATGGCACTGAATGCCTGCAGCCCCAATGCTGTGGGAGTCAGAGGAAGGAGCTAGCTTAGCTAGCTCCAGGTTCAGTAAGAGACTCTGTCTTAGTAAGGGAAAGAGTCACAGAGCAGGGCATAGGCATCTTCTTTGACACTCCCATATGTGTAGTGTGTGTGTGCGCGCGCGCGCGCACACACACACTACACACACACACACACACACACACACACACACACACACACTATAGCCTGGGAACAGATGCAATCATCTTATTGGAAACAGATGACAATGGTGGCAATTTCTTAGCCAATCACCTTCCAGGACCGGAGTCAAAATATTGGTGGGAGGAGGGGGAGGGGAGGGAGAGGATACCACACTGGTCATGATTGCTTGATTATGCATCCCTTTTGCCGTGTACCGAATTCTCCCAAACACAAAGCATATGTCTGTATCCCGAAGATGGTCTTGAGAGCATGGTTATCTGTTCCCACACCCAGTGCCTGCCTGCCTTGATAAAAATCTCCTTTTTTCACTTGCTACACACAGAAGCGTCATACTATAAATAGACCCATTTACTCTCTTTATCTCGCTGTTTCCCAAGTTCTTAGGATACAGGAAGCCTTTGAGGCATAGCAAGTAGGAACATTTTATGAAACCTGAGTTCTACGGAACACGCTGAGGAAAGCATTGACCCACTGCACAACTTACGATAGCTGCTCTATGTTCCAGCCAAGCACAGTCAAGTTGAGTTGTCAAGCATGAAATGTCAATAATATAACACACAAAATGCCATTTAAGCTATTTCCCATGCCTTTAAGAAATTAGTTTTCCCTTTAAAATTAACTCTACATGTTTAAAGGAGAAACTCCTATTATGAAAAAAGTTAAATAGTAGTGTGTAGTAGACATTAAAAATAAGATTGGATTTTTTTAGTGCCACAATTAGACAGGAAATAGCTCCTCTATAATATCATGGCTACCTATAGAATTAAAAAAGAAATCAATAGCTTAGGTGCATAGCCAGGTGGAAAAAGTAAGAGCCAGCCCCACTGGCTGGTGCATGGTCATGCACACACAAACATAGTTACTGTGATGACAAGTCAAATACCCTGGGATGATGCCTGAGGAGTTTATGAGAGAGACTGTGGCCTTCGAACCTATAAAGCGTACCCAGGGAAGTGACAAGTGGACATGGGGTGGCAACACCTGGAGTAGTGCCATTTGCATTTCGCAACTAGCTCTGCTGTGCTGTGACTTAGAGAGTCAGACCTACCGATGTAGGGCTCAGCAGCTTCCAAGCTAGGGTCACACATGTACCTACGTGACGAGTCAGAATGCATGTGGCTAATTCTCACCATAAATAAATGCATATTTATGATATCACATATTCCTGTTGCATTAAAGAATTAAGAAATTCTTCCCCTTGAAGTAGTTTATATCACGAATGAGCCCAAATTTGAATATTTTACTTGTCTCCCTGTATCTTCTCTGTGTGCCTGTTTTCTGTGGTTTGTATTCTTTCTGTCATTTGTCTATTGTGTGTGTCTGAGGTCTGTCATTTCTTTCTGTTGTTGCTATTTTTGTTGTTTCCCTCCCCCCCCCCCCAAGACAGGGTTTCTATGTGTAGCCCTGGCTGATCTGGAACTCATTCTGTTGACCAGGCTGGCCTCAAACTCAGAGATCTGCTTCCTTCTACCTGTGGAGTACTGGGATTAAAGGTGTGTACCACTACCCACCAGTCTGTCATTCTAATACAGGACTCTGGTAGGAATTTATTAAACAGCACAGAAAATGTGATATGGGAAATAAATGAGTAATTGTTTTACAGAAAAGTTGAACAAAGTTTTACAAGGAAAGAAGCAACTTCACAGCCATAGCAACACCCTCAAAACCACAGACAAACATTATCAACCTATATCCACTTATTGCTTTGGATATTTATGGTGGATACTTGTTTTAAGGTTGCTTTCAATCTATTCATTGATTTTACACACACAGACACACACACACAAAGAGAGATGGAGGGAGGGAGGGAGGGAGGGAGGGAGGGATGGAGGGAGGGAGGGAGGGAGGGAGAGAGAGAGAGAGATTGGTTATAGGAAAGTGATTGGGTAAAATGTAATCCTTTGCTGAAAGCCTTGGTGTTGTTTGGGAAGCAGGGTTTGTGGAGCTCAGTATGAGAACTTGACTCATGCAGGAATAAAAATAGCATGCTATTGGCTGGTTCAACCGCTTCAGAGGCAAACCTATTAGATCTAAGGTTGCACATGAGACTGTAAGGAAGGAGGCTTTGGAAGACGAGAGATTAACATCTGATGAATGGAGCTCTTCTAGAAAGGAATGGAATAAGCACAATGGCGTCTGCTAGCTGAGGGTCAGGGTCGGGCTCCACACCCCCTGCCTTGCGGGTTTACCCGTGGAACATGGCAAACTCAGCCCCTTGACAAGAGCACGGACATGGTCACATACGGCACTCTAATGTTGTAGTTACTGATTTGCTCACTTATTTTGGATGAAGAAGTCTTGATATGGATAGCCTGTGGTCACTGCAAAGACTTCCTGTTGAAAACAGTCCTGGTGATTTTATCTGACTCCTTTGTCACAGACTAGGTAAGTGGGAGCTTCATCACTGTGCAGACGATGACATAAGGGCCTACAAGATGGCTAGGCAGCTCAGGGTGTGTGCTGCCAGGACTGAGTCCCTGAGCTCGAGCCTTGGGTCCCATGTGATAGAAGGAGAGACCCGACACCTGAAAGTTATCCTTTGACTCCCACACTTAATCCATGACACAGGTAGACCCTTTCCCTAAGATAAATAATTACATCACAAAATAAATACACATCAACAAACTTCTCATCTGAAGCTTGTGATTACATCCTTGAGGGGCTCCTGCTCCCCTTCCCTAGGGCCATGAGCTAAAGTAGCAGAGCATGGCCTTGAACTTCTGACCTTCCTGTCTCTTACTCCCACATTCAGGATTACAGGTGTATGCTATCATTCTTATTTGATCTGAGTCTTTAAGATCATTAAACCAATTTATTTGGATTTTTTTTTTTAGGAAAGTGTTTTCTCCCACTATTTTATTCTTTGACATTTTCATACATGTATATAATACAGTTATTTTCACCCACACTCTATTCCCCTATAAGTGCTTCAGTTTTATGAGGCCATAGTAAAGGTTCCTGGAGGAAGAATTCTTATACTTTCCAGTCATACATCCCTCCTGGAACTTTTTTTAAATTATTTTTGTTGTTATTATATAATAATATAATATTATTATCATTATGGTGGTGGTGGTAAGATACCTACAATGTGTCTTAGTCAGTGACCTATGACTGTGAAGAGACCAAGACCACAGCAAATCTTATAAAGAAAAGCATTTAGTTGGGGCTGGCTCATAGTTCAGAGGCTTAGTCTATTGTCATCATGAGAAAACCATGGTGGCATGCCGGCAGACATTGTGCTGGAAAGGTAGCTGGGAGTTCGACATCTGGATCCACGGGTAGCAGGAAATAGAGAGAGACACTGGGCCTGACTTGGGCTTATGTAACCCCAGAGTCCACCCCCCAGTGACACACTTCCTCTAACAAGGCCTCAGCTCCTAATCCCCAACTGTCCAAACATATAAGCCACCAGGCCATGCTCATTCAAATCACCGCAACATGTAACTTCTTAAGCACGTTTATGGTAGTGTGCTGACATGGAAACTGCTATGACCACCTGTCTCTGGAGCTCTTCATCTTCCTAAACTGATTCCCAACAGCCATTAGACGTGAACTACTAACCATTAGACACTCCACTCTACTCCTGCCCCGGGCAGCTACCAGTTCTTCTTTCCTGTCTATGACTCTCCGGTAAGTTCTCCTGACTTCTTTCACTTAGCCAAATGACTGCCAACTTTAGTCACATGGTAGCAGAAACCTGCAATCTCCCGTTTCAGTGACTGAACAATAAATTGGCCCTGTAAGCTTCATCATTCTGGGCTCATAAACTATTTCATCTTGGCTATTTGCCTTTTTAACATCCATACTTTTCACATCCAAGTTCCTTAAACTCCAGAGTTTGCCTGGGATGTGACATGAGTTCCGGTAAGAGACACATATGCTGGGTGTTCGGGATTCTGACGTAGCACCAAGCCTTTCTCAGGATGAGCAGCTCCTAAGGGCAAAAGCCATATTCTGGGTTGACATAATTCAGTTAACAAGGACAGTTAGCCAGAAGCAGAACTGCAGATGACAAAAGGCAAAGTTCGTATTTCCCAGAACTGTGAACTTTGATGGATTAGGTCTTTGTTTTAGTTTTGGCAGGTGGTGCTGGCTATGTACTGCGATTTATGGCCTGAATGGTACTTCCATCATGGAATCAGTTGTGCTAAAGTCTGGGGCCTAACGTCTGGGCATCTGTTCTAGTAGCAACCCAAGGGAGCTGGGAACAAGATCTTTCCCTCACTAAGCCTGCACCAAGGAGGTAGTGATCTTGGTCCTCCTTACCTGCAGAGGATACAGTAGTCTGCAGAACAAGCAAAAATGTTTAGAACAATGACATGTTGTACAACATCCTGGCAACAATTCATAATGTGCTTTCAAATAAATTTCCTTGATTTTAGTACACAGATACCTTAAAAATTTCAATTTTTTTTAAAGCCATGCATGTTGGCACATCCCGTGTCAGCACTAAAAAGACAGAGGCAGGCAAATCTCTTTGTTGGAGGCCAGCCTGGCCTACAGAGTGAGTTACAGAACAGCCAAGGCTACACAAAATCTATCTCACAAAACAAAAAACAAAAAACAACAACAGCAAACAGGAAAAATAAAAAGAATTTCATTTTGGGGGGAAATTTTAGTAATATGATTATAAGGGTCCAAGTTTTCTTCCAGAGATATGTGTGAGCCTCTGTGTGCATATATGTACACATATGTGGCATGCATGTTTAGCCTTAGACAAATATGCTAGGTTTTTAAGTAATTTGCAGCCCTGGCTTTTCTGGTGCTCGGTTTGTAGGTAGGCTGGCCCCGACACACACTCCTCCTCCCTTGGCCTCCTGAGTGCTGGGCTTACAGCATGTGCTACCAGCCCCCGCACAGACTGAGATCTCAATCTTGCTTCTGGATTCTGAGATCTCTGTCATGGGGATGAGGATCTGATCTCAAGATGTCACAGTAGCTGTTTCTTGAGGCTTGCCTCAGGTCCAAGATATTGGGCCTTTCCTGTTTTCTTCCTATAGAAGCGCTGACTTCTGTGATCCCTCCTTTCCAGCATCTGAGTACCTCTTTTCCTCTTCGTTTGAAATGAACTTGGCTATGAGCACTGCCTGCATCTACTTCTCTATTCTTCCTCACCTCGTTTCCCAGCCTAATGCTAAGTCTCATTTCTAATCTTAGTAAATCATTTGTCTTAGAGTTTCTGTTGCTGTGACAGAACACTGTGACCAAAGCAAGTTGGGGAGGAGAGGGTTTATTTGGCTTATATTTCCACATCACAGTCTAGCACTGGAGGAAGTCAGGACTGGAACTCAAACAGGGAAAGAACCTAGAGGTAGAAGCTGATACAGAGGCCATGGACGTGCTGCTTTCTGTCCTGCTCAGCCTTTGTTTGTTTGTTTCTTCATTCTTCTTAATCTCTCTCTCTCTCTCTTTCTTTCTTTTCTTCTTGTCTTGTTTTTGTTTTTGTTTATTGAGACAGGATCTTACTATTGCTGCTCTGGCTGTTCTGGAACTCACTGTGAAGACCAGGATGGACTCAGGGATCTGCCTGCCTCTGCCTCCCAAGTGCTGGGATTAAAAGTGTGTAGAATTAAAGGTGCCCAGGACCACAAGCTCAGGGGTGTCTCCACCTACAATGGGCTGGGTCCTCCCTCAACTATCAATAATTTTTAAAAATGTCCTACAGGCTTGCCTGCCTATAGTCTATTCTTAGAGAGACATTTTCTCAATTGAGGGTCCCCCTTTTCAGATGGCTACAACTTGCATCGAGCTGACATAAAACTAGGCAATATGATTCAAATGCCTATATCCTCTCTACATAAGTACATTACGTACCCTCAGATACATAAGTACATTACAGTATACACCAAGCTCTCATCACAGGACCAGACCGGAAGCTACAATGAGGAATCAGTTAGCAATTCAGTCTCTACTTTCTAGAAATTCTTCTGCAGGCATAAACAATCCTGATTCACAGGAAAATGACATACACATCCAGGTAACAGATGGAAGTTGGTGCAAATAGGAACAATGAGATTCAGTGCTTACACCTAGACATCCCAGTAGACGCACAGATTTGGAACTGGAATAAAGGTGCAGAAACCATTTCAAGACTCAAACAGATGTCAGTAAAGTCTGTTTGGAGGTGGCAAGGTGGCAATGAACCTGGCAGGAAATTTAGCTGTAATTTAATCTTGTGTGTGTGTGTATGTGTGCATACACACGTGTGTCTGTCTGTCTGTCTATATGTACATATGTCTGTGTCTGTATGTCTGTGTCTGTGTAGGTAGCTGTGGTCACAGAAAAGGTCAGTTTTAGTTCTTTGGAGATTAGAGCATCTATGAGAGAAAGACACGGATTTCCACATGGAAAATAACAACTCTGACCTAGTTACCAGAAGTAGGCCACAAGGCAGAGGCGGGGGCCTTAATACAAATAGTAAATCTAGAGCAATTCAGAAATTCCATATCATCCTACAAATCTATCTGAACAAGCATGCAAATGTGCATGCAGCCTGCTAACTGCAGCACTGTGGGTGACAGATAGACATTGAAATAAATGAATGGTGGAGCTCTGATCACGTGACTGAAGAAGAGCTTATAGAGTAGATCTCCAAAGTATCCCCCTACTTGGAGATACATGCCAAACTGAAAGAATTGAGTACACTGGTGCAGAGTCAGACAGACAGATGGACAGACAAACACACATGCACAGGCACATATGCATACACACAGTGGGGGGCACATCTGTACCCCTGTGGTACCTATATATTAGGTAGTGTCCATTTAGGCAAACAGGAACAATCTAGAGAGGCAGCTCAGAGGTTAAGAGCACATCTGGCTTTTGTAGGCGACCCATGTTAAGTTCCCAGTACCTCACAATGATTTGTAACTCTAGCTCCACTAGATGCAACAACCTCTTCTGGCCTCCTTAAGTACCAGGCATGCAGGTGGTGCACAGGTATTCCTGTAAGCAAAATGTTCATTTGCATAAAAAACTTTTTTTAAACAGAAACCATTCTAAGGATTTCAAATAAATAGAGTACAGTTGTCGATTAAAAATAGGTGCCGAGCCTAAAGGAGAAGGCGTCTTTACCCAAAATGAAGCAACTTTAGGAAGTCAATAGCATGTATGGAATCAAAAGAAAACAGTGCTCAAGAGAGCAGGATGGAGGAAGCACCTCAGACCAACCCTAGGTACTCAGGACAACCTCCTAGGGTGGTTCCTTCTGAGCGCCCATCGGGCTGACAGATGGTTGCAAAGTATCAGTTTATGGATGTCATAGTGAACATTTTATAGGACTAACAATTTGATGTCATAGTGAACATTTTATAGGACTAACAATTTGTTTCGGGGGAGGGGTCCTTTGTCAATCCATTTGTATAATGTGCTGCTTGTAGATGCTTTCTTATTTTGGAACGCTGGATAAGATGAACTTTGTAACCATAATGTTTTCAGAAATTCCCCAAGAACGGCTTCATTTCGAACTATTTGGAAAGTCTGTTTAAAACTGAATGAGGAAGGATTGGGTAGTACGTTTTAAAAGAAACATGCACTGGAGTTTATCGGGAGCCAGCGGAGTCCGTTTCCTCACAGCAGCGTGAGGGGCTTGCTGCCAGCATGTCTTGGGCACCATTCAGATTGTCCAGGCCTCATCGGCTTCATAGTTTATCTCCTCCCTTGGCAACTCGGTGTGTGCAAGATACAGTTTCCCGCAAACACGATCTGGCAGCATCTGTCTTTAGAACACAGCCGTCTCAGGCTCCTTTGTTGACCCAGAGTGTAGTGGAAACACTCTGGCAGACAACCCACCTGTGGCGACAGGGCAGGATTCTAGATGGATGAGAGCTGTGCCTAATGCTTCCCCTGTGGGGCTGGGGAGGGGCTGGAGGGGCAGCCCTAGCTTCACAAGGCCGTTCAGGCATCCCGAGAGAGGATGTACGGTGCCTGCCTCCCTTTCCTGCCTCGCACTCCTCCCTCACCTCTCTGAGCCATTCTCCCTGGTGTATATATATATGTAGCCGCCAGCAGCTACATGTAAACTGGGTTACCTGTTGAGAGAATTTTGGGGTCATAGGGAAGAGCGGCGAAAAGAAAGTACGGCTAGGTCAATGTTCACTGATCGAAGCCGTAAACTTTAATGGCGCCGGACCTTTTAACAGTTTGGGCAAACCACCCCCCCAGACTCTAGGCTGAGTTCCGGTGGAAGTTGTCTAGCTTCTCTTGGAGGTCTTCGTCTTGACTGCTCCGGCAGCTGGGTGGGTCACCTGTTTAATTCAGGAATCCCTATACCAGGAAGAACAATGAACTTAACCTTTACTACGTGTGCTCCACCCTAAGTGGAGCAGAATCCTGGCTAACTGGGAGAAGTTAACCTTGACCAAAGTCAAACTCTGACCAAGTGCAAGACTGCCCCAATATGGCTCTGTACATGTCCTCCCTTTTTTTATTAATTTGAACACGAGGAGGTAGAAAACAAGTGGATAAATATCCTTCATAAGAAGGCGGGCCTTAACCAGGAGGGGAAGCATTGACCGTAATTCCTCTTAAATATTGTATAACGTCTTTTTCAGAGGAGGGGTAATAGGCTCCCTTATTATTTTAAGGACAGCCTCTCGACGTTAACCCCTATGCAATTAGGTGTACTTCCTGGGGACTCAGAAGCAGAAATTCACCTCCCCATGTAGTGCTTTGCCTCGCACGTCTCGCTGGTACCCATGTTTGTTCAAAAACAAACACACATAGATCTGAGTTCTATGTGGCTCCCTCTTTGGAGATCCACTTGTGTAAGTTTTGAAGCCAGGGGGGTCTGCAAGTGTCTTTAACAGACATGTAATCTCTCCATCCAGGTGAGCCTGGGTGGAGACAGCCAGTCTGCTTAACAGACAAGGTCAAGAGTTAAAGGTGGAATAGGATTAACTTGTCCCAGAAGTATCCAATTCAGTTGTAAATTAACAACTTTAAGGATCCAAAGCTTGGCCTCTGAGGTGGGAGAGGTAGCCTTGTGAATCAAGAATTAAGCTGTTACTTCTCAGGAAAAGTGGAGACTATATGTTAAATTAACACAGCTGGCTGAAGATTGTTAGCCATCTTCAAAATTGGAATCTTCAATATTGGAATTATTTCTAGACTAGTCTATGGTTGAGTCAGCTGAGCACAATAAGGAGAAGAGTCATTTTAACTCTTCTTATTAATTTTTCCTAAGCTAGCTTAACAGTCTCCATGTTCTGTCCCACAAAGTCTAAAAGCTTGAAGCTAGGCAATTTATCTAACCTGGGACATTTAACAATTGAGGTAAGTCAAGAACATATATCCAATATAGCTCTTATGTTACCATGGTCTGGGCATTCAGCAAGCACAGTCAGCATATCTTCTGCAGCATTCTGTGGAAAAAACAGAGGACATGCCTTCTCCCCCAATATTAAATCAGGATCATGGCATATGTTAGTAAGTGAATTCCTTCATTTCACCTAGACATCAATATGTCTAATTACAAGATGTCATATACATTTAGCAAGGAGTTTCTTGGCATCTAAATTTTAAAATTTTAAAATTTTCTTAAAAACATGTAAGCATAATTTAAATTATATGTACAGGGACACAATTTCCCCTCTCTTCTTTCTTCCAAGAAGATATTGTTTTATTAATTTAAGTTGGAACACAAAGTATAACCTATAACATAGGCAATAACTATGTAATTATATAAAATATAGTTGCTTTTTCTGTTAGAGCAGTTGCAACTAGACAGCCTAAAAATGAATCATTAGTCACATGTACATATTTTTTTTAATCTTTTAAATTAGAAATATGAATATCATTTATCTGTAATAACTAAGTCCTCTAGGATTAACACCATTACGTGGTAGAGGTAGAAATTGAGGACATCAAGAACAAATCTTTATAATTTGATGTGTACAAAATATAAAATTATTTTAAATACCTAAAGGACAGTCATTTAGAGAACATATCCTTTGTTCTTAGAAATTTGAATCACATTTGTATAAACTGTAGAAATTAAGAATTAGCAGTATTAAAAATGGACCAATCTTAAGCAATTATAAACCATGAGCTATGTATATCTACTATTATTAAAAGCTTGACCTTTAACATCTTAAAAATAGCTGCTATAGCACCCAATTCAGGTATCTGTGTTGAAGTAGGGAGAAACTTAAAGGAATAAACATGTGATCTGATAGTACAAATTATCTTTTGGATAACAATTATTAATTTTGCCTAAAAATGCTTGTCATGTAATAGACCAACCATTAATAATAAATTTGATTGTTGCTTGAAGCAAGGAACAAACGTTTCCTACCTTGAAAACAGAGGTTTAAGACCTTCTGTGGCAAGCTTAAAATGAGGTAAATAAGATAAAGCCAATTAATATATCCTAACAACTTTTGAAAGCCATTTACCTAAAAATTCTAAAAGTCTATAGGAGCAAGGGCCTGTAACAAACATTCTATGAACATTATACACTGAAAATTTTAAGATCTTAACTTCTGTATTGAAAGAGAGACAAACATTTTTTCCTCACAGGACGTAAGGCTGTTAGCCATTCCTTGAGGCAAAAACTTTCTAATGACATTGTTTTGTTGTCTCTATAAAATTAGAAGCAAATGTTTTTATAATTATTAGAATGTAAGCAAAAAACCAACCCTTTAAATTTACAATAATTTTATAGGGAGTAGACAGGCCAAATGTTAATGCTTTTATAGCCTCCTTGACCTTTCATAGATTTGAACTGTATTTTAACCCACACCTGGATAAGTCAAAAACTTTTTTTTTTTTTTTTTTTTTTAAGCCAAACACTCCCTAGGTGGGGCCGGTAAGGCAGAAACAATTTCTCAAAACTTCCTCACTAGCTTCCCCTGAGGCAACTCTAAGCTTTGTATTAACTCAAATGTAAATTTTTTTTTTATCTGCCCTAGGATCTACCTTGAGTCCTTGGCAAGGACATTGTATGAGATTCCTCAAATGTAAATATCTTCTAATCTGAGCCTTTTATCTAAGACCAGACCCAAACTATCTGTCCTGCAAGGACATTTTGAGGATTAAACAAAAGAAACTTGTAATTTTATGGTCAAGGGAACCTACTTGATATCAAATACATTTCTACAGAGATCTCCTTTTTAATTTTGGAGACAGCAGTATCACTCTTAAAATTATCTTAATTACAAAATGTTAACAATTACGAGCCTGTAAACTGAAAACTGTAGCCAATGACACACTGATTTTTATTGTAACTCAATGTTTTCTTGTAATATTAGAGCACAATTGTAATTTTGGAAGCAAATCTCAATTTTAAACAATCTATTTTCTTTAAAATTAATGGCAAACACATATTTACAGCACAAGGTTTGTATGTCAGTTCTTATGTTCAAGTGTATAACAGTGTAACTTATTAAAGAGACAATATTTTAAATCTTAATCTTCATTAAGTCTAATCTCCAGGCCAAGATTCACATGAAACACCATGCCAATTTAGGAGCGTCCCAAAGGCCTGTATTTCCTGGATTGCGTCATGCCACGTGGTGTTCAAAATGGCGACTACCCTAAACTACCAGCCTTAACCATCATGTCACGTGTTCAAAATGGCGACTACCCTAAACTACCAGCCTTAACCATCATGCCACGTGTTCAAAATGGCGACTACCCTAAACTACCAGCCTTAACCTAACTTTTGTTAATAACATTATACCTTTTAAATCATTTGTAGTGACTTAAGCCAATACTCTATAGTCAAGACATGTAAAATATACCTTTAAATCCAATTATAAACAAGAACAAGGCATGAGTGGCGTTAGGCCACGTGTAGTTAGTTAAGATAGCTCTAACACTGAATCACCAGTTTTAAACTAACCTTTTCTTAATAACACTATACCTTTTACATAATAACCAATTAATTTATAACTCTTTAGTCAAGAAATGTAAAGCCTTATATCATTAAAACCAATTAGAAACATGTATAAAGCGACTACATGAATTTCACAAGCCAAACCAAAGTCTTCCCAAATCTCGAGGTTTCTGGGCTTTAAGAGCGGCTTTTTCCCCAGCCACGCTTGCCTCTTGGGTGAGTGAGCTACGCTGCTGCAGCGTGGCTTTGAATCAATCCCCACACAAACTGTGGCTAGCTCAAGAGGCTACCAGCAGATGTAATCTTTACCAATTTTTCTTTTTAACATGAAACAGTCATTCACACAAAGACACAGAGAGGACATAAACATACACATAGACAGACAGTCGGTCGGTGCACCGGGACAAACACGGAAAGATACACAGAAAGTTAAGCGTGCTTGTTAAGCAATTGCATCCATTTTCCTCTTTAAACAGCTCTTAGAAGCTGTGGACATATGTCTATTTTTAAAAACCCCTTTCTTTTCGCCGAAATCAGCTCTTACGAGCTTTGGGCAAATGCCTACCAAATTCCTTCCCCATATTTCCCTATCTTATCAACCCAAGCAGTCCTGCGCTGGGTCCACGCAGTATGCTTGAAAAACTGTATCCATTCCTGCACTCACAACCATAGACACGAATTCACTAGCGCTAGTTTTGCCCTCTATGTTGCTTACCGTGCGGACACCATTAATTTTCACCTTTTTCACGAAGCTTCGCTGGATAGGGCTACCTCAAGAAATTCTCTCGTGCCAGGTTGCCCCACGTTGGGCGCCACTATGTAGCCGCCAGCAGCTACATGTAAACTGGGTTACCTGTTGAGAGAATTTTGGGGTCATAGGGAAGAGCGGCGAAAAGAAAGTACGGCTAGGTCAATGTTCACTGATCGAAGCCGTAAACTTTAATGGCGCCGGACCTTTTAACAGTTTGGGCAAACCACCCCCCCAGACTCTAGGCTGAGTTCCGGTGGAAGTTGTCTAGCTTCTCTTGGAGGTCTTCGTCTTGACTGCTCCGGCAGCTGGGTGGGTCACCTGTTTAATTCAGGAATCCCTATACCAGGAAGAACAATGAACTTAACCTTTACTACGTGTGCTCCACCCTAAGTGGAGCAGAATCCTGGCTAACAGGGAGAAGTTAACCTTGACCAAAGTCAAACTCTGACCAAGTACAAGACTGCCCCAATATGGCTCTGTACATATATATGCCTCTGGAACCGCATTATGGAGAATACGGGCGAGGACTATGCACTATGAGTGACGTAGCTTCAATGAAGGTGCAATTCAGAGGAAAAGTAGATTGACTAGAAGACCGTCAAGTGGTACAGGGTTGAGAACAGAGCTCCAGTTGTGTCCATTTCCATAAAATATCGCAAAATGGGCAGGGCTCCACTCACAGGGGAAACCGTGGGAGAAAAGGTCTCAGAAAGTGCGCGTCTTCCCCAAATCTCCCATCTGCTTTTCTTCTGTTTTCTGCTTCTCTTTCGCCTCTGCTGCACTTCCTCTTTTGTAGATGACATAGAATCCGAGTGCTGGGGCTACTAAGGGGATTCTCCACCTTACATTTCTGTGGAAACATATCCATTAGGATAACTCCTGTTTTCTCTGAAGCCAGATCCCCACATCCTCCACAAAGGAAGATTTATGAGTTTGTACAAGGAGATTGAATCTAAATGGCTCTACTCCGTGCTTCCTCTCCTCATTTTGGGGTCATTCTACCTGTAGGAAACAGATTTTCAGCCCTCTAGGCAGTAACGCTCAGAGTCACAGTCTGACTAGAGAAAGCTAACACTCTGTAACTGAGCCAAAACTGGGTTGGGTAGTTCCCCTTCTATCCAGGGAGCAATACAATCTAGCCAATGTATCGTGTTGCACACAGGCTCTGATCAGTGATAAATATGACATCACCACCGTCTGTCATTTGTACCTTGCATCTGTTTCCCGATTTTCTCTAAGCCTGCATGTATACTTTATTCTGTATAAGTTTGATCTTCTATATACACAATTTCTACATTGTGAATTCATCCAGCTTTTAGTAAAACATATTTTAAAGTTATTACATTTATACTGAATATGTCTAGTCTTTTTTTACTTATCATTCTCCTCTTAAAAACATATAATAATAATAGTAATAATAATTCATAGTATTATATATCATAAGTAATCTAGAGGTATTTAAAACATATAGGAGAATAGTAGAGGTTCTGTGAACTATGGTTCCATTTTAGTCAAAAGACTTGAGCATTCTATAGATTTTGGCATCCACATTGTGGGTGTATCTTAGAAACATGCCTGACAGACACAGATCATTGACTGAATACTAATGAATGTAACAATAATTTTATATACTGACCTATGGGAAAAAAATGTCCAGGTGCTGGGCGGTGGTAGCACACACCTGTAATCCCAGCACTCTGGGAGGCAGAGGCAGGTGGATTTCTGAGTTCGAGGCCAGCCTGGTCTACAGAGTGAGTTCCAGGACAGCCAGGGCTACACAGAGAAACCCTGTCTCGAAAACAAAACAAAACAAAACAAAACGTCCAGGCTTTCTTAGCATCCTTATGCCTGAGGAGAGATTCTTTTTATTTCTTCTTCTAAAATCCCTAGGAAAAGACATTGTAGAAAATTTTAATCCCAAAGGGGGTTTCTACCCTGCCTTGATCATTTAGTTTTAGAATAAAGCACCCACAACTTTAATTATTTACAATAATCCTTAAACAGCACAAGAGCTGGGAAGATATTACCCTCTATGCTATTAAAATCTATTTCTTATCAATAATTCTAAGTTATTACGTATGCTTCATCTTAGCTGCTCTTAACTCCAGTTGGCCAGTTCTCAGGGACATACTTTCTTGACCCCTAACCCATGTTGACTGTACTGGCTGGTTTTGTGTGTCAACTTGACACAGGCTGGAGTTATCACAGAGAAAGGAGTTTCAGTTGGGGAAGTGCCTCCATGAGATCTAACTGTGAGGCATTTTCTCAATTAGTGATCAGGGGGGCGGGCCCCTTGTGAGCGGTGCCACCTTTGGGCTGGAAATCTTGGGTTCTATAAGAGAGCAGGCTGAGCAAGCCAGGGGAAGCAAGCCAGTAAGGAAGATCTCTCCATGGCCTCTGCACCAGCTCCTGCTTCCAACCCTGCTTGAGTTCCAGTCCTGACTTCCTTTTGTGATGAACAACAATACAGAAGTGTAAGCTGAATAAACCCTTTCCTCCCCAACTTGCTTTTTGGTCATGATTTGTGCAGGAATAGAAACCCTGACTAAGACGTTGACTTTCTGTCTCCTCACCTTCTTCTTCCTCTCCCTTATGGTTCTCTTCAGACCTGGGGAACCTTAAAACCCACCTGTTTCTTCTGTCCAGGTATTTGCTGTCGGCATCTTTGTTCACCAATCAGAAATAACTTGGGGTCAAGGTCATATAGCTCACTTGGGTGAAGTGCATGAGCAGGTCAGAAGAGGATGTCAGGTCCCTAGGACTGGAGTTACTGACAGTTGTTAGCTGATATGTGGGCACTGGGAATTAAACCCGAGTACTCTGGAGGAGCAGTCTGTGTTCTTACCCAAGGAGTCATTGCCCAGTCTTTTCTTGGCCTCCATTTCCTTACTTTTTATGGTCTGTTCTAACCATAGGTCTCCATCTCTGTCCTAACCTTCCTTCCTTTGCCCTCCCTTTAGGCTTCAGAGCATTGATCTCTACTCTCCTAGGCCTCTCTCTACTCCCATCTGACTCCATCTATCAGTAAGGGTGACTGTTGCTGTGTTGAAGCACCATGACCAAAGCAACCCGGAAAGGAAAAGGCTTTGTTTGGATTATGCTTCCTTCCTGTAGTTCGTCATCAAAGGAAGTCAGGGCTCAAACAGTCAAGAGGTGGAGGCAGGAGCTGTTGCAGAGCTCTCTTCATGGTTCCAAGCCTCAACTTCTCTGCATGACCCCTTCAATCCGTGGCCCTCAACTGCTGTTGAGAGT